>NC_053137.1:21719879-21727379 GCF_016808335.1 Panicum virgatum | reverse complement strand
AAGGTTGGCTGACTCAACTGCATTAGCTTTTAAGTCTTGGCAAAATTTTATTAAAGCTAATTACTACAAGTTGATGAATTGCCATAAACCCAGTTACATAGTAATTAATCAAAATTAATCATGTTACTACAGAGAACCAAACCGAAACCACCAAGGTAATCCCAAGAGGCACCTCCCTCGTCGGAAGGAGATAACCCCACTAATCAAAAAGTGGATCTGGGCCGCTCAAGACCGTGAGCACGGCTAGTATACTAGTTTTACACTCTGCAGAGGTTGCACATCTTTACCCACAAGTCGTGAGCTACGCCAGTTGTTCATCACACTTCCTAGGTGAGATGACTAGCAAACTCACTACGAGGCCTTTACAAATAATCTCGTTGGTAAGGTGTAACCTCGAGGGTCGGATCGCCGACTATGGAGCAGGTCTAGTGGGCATCAAGAATACCACAGACGAGGCCACTCAGTACGAGGGACATAGAAGCTTACCACCCTTGCCCCGCAGGTAAGTTACTCCAAACCAAAAAGACCTAATTATTGTGCCAAGACCGTCCCATTCTAGTCTTGTGGTAGCGCTGTTGTCCCAGGTTGTCGCTCTATGAACCGGTCCTTATGGAGAGTGGCCAACCAGGCAGTAAGCACCGTGCTGGCCCCCTAAACCAAGTTTCTAACAAAAACCAATTTTAACGAGACGTGAGCCACTCAAGCCACACAGAGGGCCACTCTCAGAATTAAGTTGCATATACCATTAATCAAATTAATTAAAAAGGACCATTATGTGTTATAGCGCGACACCTAGCACAACTAACCAAAATGCAACCCAAAGGATATATATAAAGGATATAAAGTGGCTAGGAAATCCTTATAGGCATACAGTATTAAAATGTAGTATGAAGTTGTATTTAAAAGTGATAGGTTGTTCATGTTATACTTGCCTTCCTCGTACTGCTCCTGCTGCTGCTCAAACTGGTCAGAAGACGGCTGGTCCGAGTACTGGTACTGGGGCTCCTCAGAACCAGAGATCAACGTCTACTCACGAACACATGGCCAAAACAAGGCACAACAATAAGCATACAAGCAAACACTAACAAAAGCTAAGAAACAGTACATCAATACATAGAAACAGCACACTAAACTAGTCTAAAACTATTCTACGGGTTACAACGATCGCGTGGACATAAAGAATGCCTAAAACGGAGCTAAAACACAAAAACTAGAGGAAAAACAAGGTCCAGGGGCTTTTCTGCAAGAAAAACTGAGTGTCTAAACATAATTAAACTAAAAATTTGGGGTCTAACTCGCAAGAACAACAGACCTGGACGGCGGGTTCTATTTTTGGAAAGATCAGGGGCCTAAACATAAAAAACAGGACTTAGCTGTGAATACTTTTGACTAAAGCTGGACCGCGGGTTGATATCAGGTAAACTGGGGGGTTCTTTAGCAAAAAGACCAGGGCGAAGGGTTATGCGCGGATCTGATCCGTTGGATCAAGATCCGGCGGCTCAGAACGGATCGTTACACATTCTAATCACGAGCGTCCGTGCGGGATCGGGTGGCCAGGATTCGCTCGCGGGGGTGGTGGCGGCGCGGGTTGCCGGAGATGGCGTTCCCGCGGCGGGGCTTCGCCGGAGAACACCAATATCGGTGTTCCGGGGCCTAATTCGACTTGAATCTTGGCTCGGACTGGCACACGCATCCTGCGTGGTTCACTGGTGGCATTAGCTGGACTCGTGGTGGCTCAGGATGGGGGATGCGACGGCGGCGGCGACTCGGGACACCGGAGACTCGCCGGCGCAGGGTGTTCGGGCCGCGAGAGTGGGCTACGGGCTACGCTAACACGCCAAAAAGGGAGCGCGGGCAGAGGATGTCCTCACCGAGTCTTGGAACGGGCGGGACGTGACGCGGAAGGGGGTCGCCGGCGAGGTCGAGTGGAGACGGCCGGTCGGAGGTGGTGGCGCGGTCGAAAACGTGCTGTTCCTGCGTCCTGGACCCACGGGCTGACTCCGGGAGGTGCTGCGAAGGTGATCCAGAGATTAGGGAGGTCCAGGGCTCACTAAGGAGGGAGAATTTCGGTGGCGCAAGGACTCACCGGCGGCACTGCACGGGGGCAAAACCTTGTGCTGCAGAGTCGGAGCCGGGCGAGAAGCGTTCAGGTGGACTCCGGGGCGCACGGGGGAGCTTCTGCGGTGGCTCTGGTGGGCTGGGAGGAGATGGAGTGGAGATACGCGGCAGCGCAGAGGTGGCTCCGAGCAGAGGCTATGGCGGGGCGGTTGTTAGGGTTAGGGGCGGCGATAGCGTGGGGGATGGGATTCCTGGTGCGACGCGGGTGGTTAAAAGGGGCAGAGCCGGAGATCTCGGCGGGCGGGCCAGCAAGGAAAGCTCGCCGGAGATCTCGGCGAGATGGATGCGGGCACTGCGCGGAGTGGAGGGCGCGGGAGGAAGGGGACTCTTACCTGTGGGCCAGCGCTGGTCAGCGGGGGACGCGTGCGACGCGGGCTGGGGAGCGAGCGTGGGACGCGGGGGTTTGCTGGGCCGCGCGTTTGGGCCACGGGGAGAGGGAGAAGGAGGGAACGGGTTGGGCCGGTTGGGGTTTGGGCTGGGTTGAGGTTGGGTTCCTTTCTTCTTTCTTCTTTTCTTTTCAAACCACACTCAACTAATTTGAATTCAAACTCAAATTTGAATCCAACCCTACAACACTCAAACAAGTAAAACTATGCAACGGCATGAATGCACAAATAGTTAGCCCTAAAAATAAATTTTAATTATTTGTGCAACAAAATTTGGTTAAATGCAATCTAAGCCAATTAAATCCTTAGAAAATTAAATAAACCAATTAAATTAATTATTAACTAGGAAAATTAAGTTAGGGTGTTACACTCTGTAACACCTGGTTTATAAAAGAACATAAACCGAGCAATCATATACGTGCCAGGATCAAGTCACATGTATATACAACAGAATGAACAGTATATCACAGCACATATCACGTAAAAAGATATAATAAAGCGAATATGATTGTTATTTATTTCATTAATGACAAAAATGTCTGATACAGTGGAACCGGAGTACAAATACTGTAAAAACTCTCCGAAGCTGAGCAGGGCGCCACAGGGACGTCGACTGGGAGACGAACGCCTAGAAGTCCTCGTAGTCCTGGTAGTGCTGAGCGAACTCTCTCGCGTCAGCAGGAACTGAGCAGCAGTAGAGTAACCCAGAGGAAAAAGTAGAGAAGAGGCAAGAGTGAGTACACAACTTGTACTCAACAAGTATAACACAAACTATGAGGCTCTAAGGTTGGCTGACTCAACTGCATTGGCTTTTAAGTCTTGGCAAATTTTATTAAAGCTATTTACTACAAGTGGATGAATTACCATAAACCCAGTTACATAGTAATTAATCAAAATTAATCATGTTACTACTGAGAACCAAACGGAAACCACCAAGGTAACCCCGAGAGGCACCTCCCTCGTCGGAAGGAGATAACCCCACTAATCAAAAGGAGGATCTGGGCTGCTTATGACCGTGAGCACGGCTGGTATACCAGTTTTACACTCTGCAGAGGTTGCACATCTTTACCCACAAGTCGTGAGCTACGCCAGTTGTTCATCACACTTCCTAGGTGAGATGACTAGCAAACTCACTACAAGGCATTTACAAAGAATCTCGTTGGTAAGGAGTAACCGCGAGGGTCAGATCGGCGACCATGTAGCAGGTCTAGTGGGCGTCAAGAATACCACAGACGAGGCCACTCAGTACGAGGGACATAGAAGCTTACCACCCTTGCCCCGCAGATAAGTTACTCCAAACCAAAAAGACCTAATTATTATGCCAAGACCGTCCCATTCTAGTCTTGTGGTAGCGCTGTTGTCCCAGGTTGTCGCTCTATGAACCGGTCCTTATGGAGAGTGGCCAACCAGGCAGTAAGAACCGTGCTGGCCCCCTAAACCAAGTTTCTAACAAAAACCAATTTTAACGAGACGTGAGCCACTCAAGCCACACAGAGGGCCACTCTCAGAATTAAGTTGTATATACCATTAATCAAATTAATTAAAAAGGACCATTATGTGTTATAGCGCGGCACCTAGCACAACTAACCAAAATGCAACCCAAAGGATATATATAAAGGATATAAAGTGGCTAGGAAATCCTTATAGGCATACAGTATTAAAATGTAGTATGAAAATGTATTTAAAAGTGATAGGTTGTTCATGTTATACTTGCCTTCCTCGTACTGCTCCTACTGCTGCTCAAACTGGTCAGAAGACGGCTGCTCCGAAAAACTTGTCTTTTTCAATGCAAAATCACTTTAAATCTAGGCTGAATTGGAAGATTTCCCGCCAAGCAATGATTACACTACATTTTGCAAATAAACCCTCCACAAAAGCTATAATCACACATCCTATTCAAATAAAACTATAAAGAGGACCTTGCATAAAATCATAATTACACATATAACCTTTATTTTTACAATAAGATCCTTTTTCAAGTAAAATGAGCACATGATGCATACAATGAATGCAGTTCAATTGTGCAGACACCTAGGGTGTCACAGCCTTCCCCCTAAAAGGAATCTCGCCCCGAGATTACAGGAAGGAAATGAATGGAAAGGTTTGTAACATTTTCCAATTATAGGAATCAAAGCAAACATCAACCAAATATGTATGCACGTCCTGTTCGTTCCTCACAAGATAAACAATTGCCAACTATGGTTGGGCTTACGTGGTTAGCACGGTGGCATAACATAGATACGGCTCTCCCTATATAGCTAGTCAATAAATTCTAACCGTTCTTAACTTATCGAATTGCGGTTAGTGTACCTGCAGAAGATTGACAAAACACACACACACACACACACACACACACACACACACACACACACACACACACACACACACACACACACACACACACACACACACACACACACACACACACATATATATCCATTGAACCTTTCATGCCAGCACTCATGAAAGCGTCCCCATACAGCACCGCTCACTATAGAAGCGGCAGCCATACAATTTTCGCCATATGGCCAACATTAACATACTCTACTCAAAGGCGTATTCACAAGTTCCTTTACTCTCAATATAATCGACCGAGGTCGGTATATTGGCAGCAGCTCAAGTAGGTCACTGCTTGAGCGCAGCGTTCGGTTCGCATCACCGACGGGAAAATCAGACTCCCTCAGTTGACTGAGTACACTTTACTTCCAATATAGTCAACTAATAGTTGGTATATTGGGAGTACCTCAAGTAAGCCACTGCTTGAGGGCAGCGTTCGGCTCGCATCATTGACGGGAAGGTCAGACTCCCTCAGCTGACTGAGGATCCTTACCTTCTTACCTTAACGTAGATGCGTCGTTATAGAATTTAAGGGTTGCTTGTGAGTATGGTTTGACAAAATATAAAGTGCTGGAAGTCAAATAAAAATAAACCATATATAAATAGCCACCTAGTAATTCCCGTAAATTCCCTAGGACTTTACGTTCTATGCACAACCCTTAACGAATCCAACGTAGTTTTTAGAAATACCTTGTTGGTCAAATTTTATACGGAAAGCGATTTTTAAGGTTCCAACACCTCCGGTGTACGCTTACAGCTCTGATACCAGCTGTGGCAGAACCATCTGAATTATCCCGGCTCAAGTGCGCAGGCCATCACCATAAAGGCAACACCGACTCAAACGCACTTCAAACGGAACAATTCTTGGTCTGTCAGGTAACGTCCCGATACAACCACCGGTTCTCGGATCGAACAAGCATACCCCGCACGAAGGCGAGTCCAAAGATATTACAACCACATATTTTACAACACAGGTATAAAAGTTATTACAAACTAGTTCGAAATAATTATTACAAAACCAAAACTTAGTAAAACAGTTATACAAACCACAACTGTGAGTTCAGAGTTTGAAAAGCAACGGAAAAAGAACACGACGGCTACAACACGTCGCAAAAGTATACCAGGCTAGCCCAAGCATGGTATCACTCGTCAGGGTCATTGCCGGCCGAAGACGTATCCCACTCTACGGACCAGCCAGGAGGCAAAGAGCAGGGCCAAGACAAACTAGCGATCTGTTCCTCAAAACTCATACCTGAAAAAGGGTTTCAATAGCAAGGCTGAGTATTCTAATACTCAGCAAGACTTAACCGTCAACGGGTATACATAGCCCACCTAACTAGACTATGTAGGGTTCTGTGAGGCTCTAGTTTTCCTTTTGCTGAAAAGCAATAAAGAGTAGGTACTTACTTTCAAATATTAGCTTCCAAGATTCTAGTTGATTAACCATTCTATGTAAACAACTAGTAATCAACCATGGTAGAACTTTAAGCAAACATCAGGATTGATCATAATAATGTTGCTCTTATTACTCTGTGTGGCAAAGAGATCAAGCAATCCCAAACTGTGGGAAGCAGACGATTCGAATCGAATTTGTTAACCTAGCCAGGCCGACCTAACACACACGTTTGGAACACCGTCGGGTCATTCCCAAACAACCGTTTACCTTTCTTTCCGGCTTGTGGATAGGGTCACTCTCCCCGACTACAGGGCTCCAAGGTCCAACCTTGTCCCTCGAAGTCGCAGTGTTGCGCAACATAAAAATAAAACCTATCCCTAAGAGAGAGTGAAAGGTATATCCACTCCCCGGTCCAATCGGCTACTAGGCTTACCGCGTACCATATTTACGGCATGTGGCTAGTACGTTCAAAAACTTAACCAGCACTACCACACACCGCGACCTTAGCAAGTTCATCAACACAGACGGGGTCTCACACAAGGTCATGATATCGAACACAACCCCGTCCGTCGTCCTTATATTGATAACAGAAAGTAAACAAGCAATTCCTATAGAGCTCGCGAGTGATAGGCAATCACCCGACTTTTACCAGTCCTATAAGCTTAGCAATTATTCGAACTCAGGTCTAGTGTTCAGTACATAAGTTCCTAGGATCATGCATCTAGGGTTTCAATTCAAATCCTAAGAACTGTAAATGCACAAATAAGTAATAACAATAAATGGTAATAATTTGAAATATGGGTCATGTCCGGGGCTTGCCTTCTCGATAGTCACTAACTATTTCAGCCCTGGGCTCTTCCGAACTTTGGTCCGGGGCTTCAGTTAGTACAGTAGTGTTCACTTGAGCTTCGAAATCACCTCCGTCAGACTCCAGGATCAGCTCATATGTTCCGTCCGACAAAGCAGTCGTATCTAAATGTAATGCAATAGATGGAATTACAATCACACTTATTTCACGGTAAAGTTGTAGTCTACAAATAGCAACACAACTTATGTATATGGGCAATCATTTATAAAGTAGATAACTAACTAATCTAACTACACACGGCATCATGATCAACAGCACAAAAGAAGCTCACTAACTTCATAAAAGAAGTTGTAGCGAAATCCTATAGTTTGCAATTCATGGTTTGCTAACAAATCAACCACTCAGCACACATTCAGTAGTAAATTCAGAAAAAATTAAATTAAACATAAGGTAAA
>NC_053137.1:21662379-21704879 GCF_016808335.1 Panicum virgatum | reverse complement strand
CGCTCCTACAGTGCGTTTTTGTAGTAGTGTAATATATTTTATCATTCCTATAACTCATTCAATTAATAAATTAAATTTAAAAAATATACTCTAACATAATATAATAATATATTATCATAGACTAATATCGAGAAGAAGAAAAGCCGTGATTAGTGTGAGATTCCACTCCGGGAGCTTTAGGGAATACGTAGGCTCGTTGGAGCTGCCTTAGGCCGCGCTGCGCTGGGTGTACCAACCTGCCTGATCATGATCTCGGGGCGTCAAATAGGAGTACTAGTGTGCTATGTGCTATCTGTGGCTAGGAATACAAATATTAGACTAGATAGGGACGGCAAGGACGACTAGACTAGACTAGACTAAGGCACAACTAATTATTACAAACTAATTATTTTATTACAGTAATTGTGAAAACATCAATTGAGGTTCATAAGTATGATAGCGTCCGGACATCTCGCTACTGCGGACTTTGTGAAGAGTCTCAGTCGCTACTTAGTGTCACCATGAGTTAGAAATTTGCAGACAGAGCCAACCGCGTTGAATGAACAATGCAAAGGCTTCGTGTGTTGCATTAAAAAGGCAACCATTATCTGGAGATTTCCGAGCGGGAATCCGAGGAAATGAGGGGAACAGAGACTGGTTAGAGTAAAAAGTAGGGCAGTTAATATGTGTAACTGTCTCGACACCCTACCACCGTGTCTACTATGTAGCATCGTGCGGTTTAGGGTTTATGGTTTATGCTCTGCAGCAGAAGTAATCTCTGGTAGATAGAAGTAATCGTCCGGTGCAGACGGCGGACAGTCTGTGTGAGGGTGGTTCACGGACAGTCCGCGTAGCGACGCCGAAAATCACGGGGATATAAATTGAAAGATGCAAAGCTGCGGAGCTAATTTCAACATGCAGATTGTACCAAACAATTTTAGCAGCGAATGAACATGCAGTTCAATTCAGTTTGTTTTTCTCTTCTGATTTGAGATGTTCTTTTTTCATTTTTCTGCTGATGAGTATCCAAACTTAGGGTCTGTTTGGTTGAGGAGTGACGTGGGACAGAGCGGCTCCGTTCCACCTTTCGCAGTGTTTGGTTGAGGAACGAAGGAGTGGAGCGATTCTAGAAAAATGAATATTCCCTCTAGATGTTGCATCCCACCGCTCCCCGAAAACCATCGAACCTCGCTCACGATCGGCTCGGTCCGCATCCCCGTTACCTGCACCTTCCACCTCACCCCCGTTCACCATCCTTGTGTGCCGCCAGGAGGTGCTCCGCCGGCCGGCAGCCCCATCTCGCCCGGCTCCAGCTAGATCCGCCCGGCGCCTATCGTCCACAGCCCCCTGCAGGTCCGCCCGCACCCCCTCCCTCCTCCTTCCCCTTCTCCTGTCGTGCGCCGGCCAGGGCAGGCAGACGAGTCCGCAGCGCGCCGCCACCTCCCGCCAGATCCGCCGGTGCTCCCTCCTCTGCTGTGTAGTTCGCGCCCCCTCCCTCCTCCTTCGTCCTTGTGTGCTGTCAGGGCAAGCCCCGAGGCCTGGCGGACTGTCCGGCCCCTGGGGGTGGACGGTCACCGCCGCCCGCTCGTTCCTCCCGTTGTCCTCTGGACGGCGGCGCCCTTCTCCTTCAGTCTCGGTGGCGGCGCCCTCCCGGCCGGTGCCGGCCATGGCCGTCGGCCGCACCCCCTCCCCCGCCCCCTCCCGTTCTCCTGTAGGCAGGGACCGTGGCTGGGCGCCCCAATGGCAGCCCGCTAGCCGGGAGGCATACTCCCTCTCTCCATTTTGATATATATTGATATATATAAACATGCAGATTGATGTATTTTTCCTCTTTGCTTTGCAGGAACATCAGATTGAGAAGAGAAGATTGGGATCGAGACGTTTATTAGCATGCATGCTTTTGCTTGTAATCCATGAACAAAGCACTTTGGATTATTTATATATATGTACTATGTATGACATGATGGACCTTCTAATTAATATATGTGAATTTGATTTTATTTTCATGTTCATTGAGCAATAATATGATATATGTAGTGTTCATGAACTTCTAGTAGCAAATATGGTGGTAAACTCACCAAAAGAGAAGGAGGTGATCATATTCACGTGACTCTTGAAAGCATCTAGGCCCCTAATTCATGTTTTGGTAATTAATGACAACTTATGAGGACTAAGCATATTGCGAGAGAAAAGCTTGACGTAAAAGAAACCGGGTCTGCATGTTGAAACCAGACAGTCCGGCCTCTTGGGGCGGACTGTCCGGCACCCCCGGACAGACTGGCCACCTGGGGCGGCCTGTCCGCGAATTAACCGATTTCACTCAGTAAGGTTTTAGGGTCTAGCGGACTGTCCAGCCCCTGGGGGCGGGTGGTCCAGCCAGCCTGTAACAGTATGCTTGATCCAACAACTCTCCAACCAAACATTGGATGGAACGGCTCCATTCCGCTTAGACTCTCAAACCAAACAAAAAATAGAACAACTCGATTCTTGCTACCAAACACGGAGTGGAACCATTCCGTTCTGAGAATATGGAACGGAGCCATTCTGGATCCTATGGCTCCCCAAACAAACACACCCTAAATATATGCGCCACGGCCAAGGCCTGAGGGAGCGTACCCATCCCAGGAGGCTGACCTCACCAGCACATTGCGTGAATATGGGTGACCTCACCAGCATAAAGGTAACCTCACCAGTGTTTTCTACACGACCTAAGCTTAGCCTAACAACCCAGTGGGATGGGATGGTGTAGCCTAACAAGCACTACTAGAGAATCGACCTTTCATCCTCAGGCTTAGTACCGGTTGCTTTTTGACCCGGTACTAATGTGAGCATTAGTACCGGGTCCAACCACTACCTACCACGCAGGTGATTTAGTACCGGGTAGAGGATGCACCCAGTACTAAAGGTTACCCTTTTGTACCGGTTGGAGGCTCCAACCGGTACTAATAGTCATGGAACCTTTTAGTACCGGTTGGTGCCTCCACCCGGTACTAATTTGCAACATTTAGTACTGAGTGGTGCCTCCACCCGGTACTAATATTCCTCCTATAAATAGCAAGTTTTTTCCTCCAATCCAGAGCCACCGTACAGAGCAGCTTTACACTTCGTTCGTCGCTATTCTAGGGGAGGTGCTGCCGGATTTTTCACCGTTTCTAAGGAATTTCACTCCCCGGCAGCGCCAGTACGGTCGTCCACTTGCCGTTGCTAGTGCCATGCCGTGCCAGTACGGCCGTCCTCTCGCCGACGCGCTGCCGCCGCCACCCGTGCGCACCGTTTATAAGGAATTTCACTCATTCAAGTGTTCTAAAGGTTAGCAACTTCATCATCCCTTCTTACATGGTTAACACTATGTTTTGTGATTTATAGTTGAGTAATTTGTGTTTTTTAGAATGAGCTACAGTGGGGAAATTTTTCATTAATATGCATACATTTTTGCTAGATTTTGTATATTATGTTTCCATATGAGGTTACATGAAGCTTGGAGTAAAGTTGTTTCATAGTTTTGTCTTTTTTCAGTATGATGTTATTTTAGTTGTTTGTATTCTATTGATTATATGAAAATAGATAAATAGTTCATTTAGTTGCATTATATGATTTGTGCTAGACAAATAGTACTAGTATAAATTTAAGAAATGTGCAGATGATGATGAGGTGCGCCCATATTAAATTTGTTGTACGTTGCATAACTCTATCGGGAAGGTAGTAAACAATGAAATTATCATTGCATCTACTCTCCCGGTAGAGTTATGTAACGATGCAGAAATGAGCGTTATTCTGATGCATTCATGTAAACACTCATGGAAAATGTGTTGCCGAATTTTTCACCATTTCCTAGAAATGTGCAGATGATGATGATGTGCGCCCCCATTTAATTTGATGTACGTTACATAACTCAATAGGAAAGGTAGTAAAACAATGAAAGTATCATTGCATCTACTCTTCCTGACGAGTTATGTAACGTACCTGAAATGGGCGTTATTCTGATGCACTCATGTAAACACTCATGGAAAATGTGCTGCTGGATTTTTCACCATTTCCTAGGGATTTTACATTTATATGCATACATTTGAGGTACATTTTTCATCTTAAAGTTTTCATTCGAGGTTACAGGAAGCTTGGAGTAAAGTTGTTTCATAGTTTTGTGCAGATGATGATGACGTGCGCCCATACTAAATTTGCTGTACGATTACATAACTCGATGGGGAAGGTAGTAAAACAATGAAAGTATCATTGCATCTACACTCCCCGTCGAGTTATGTAATCATGCAGAAATAGGCGTTATTCTGATGCACTATGGTTTGTGCTTTATAGTTAAAGTAATTTGTGTTTTTTAGAATGAGCTACAATGGGAAAAATTTTCATTAATATGCATACATTTGTGCTAGATTTTGTATATTATGTTTCCATACAAGGTTACATGAAGCTTAGAGGAATAAATATGCACTCATATCTTTTACAAATATGAGACAAATGGTTGATTTAGTTGCCTCAAATGATTTGTAGACAAAATATTGAAATATGAGCCAACTAGTTTTGACTACGCATATATATATACAGATTCCATTGGATACTCATCATTATCATACCTGATCGAAGTGCGGTCTATATCATGGATTCATTGAGGAAGCCAAGAAATGAATACAAAAACCTAATAGACACCCTTAACAAAGCTTGGGCTCGCTTCCGTCAACAACACGTGGGTGAATTCAAGGAGAAACTTGATTTTAAGCCGGAATTCCCGGTACGTACTAAATTTTCACATCTCGTATCACTGCCTTATTGAATGCAACAAATATTTCGTAACTTCTTTTGCCTATATATGTAGTGTTTGAGACAGGCTGCTGGGACTAATTTATGCGGATACTACGTTTGTGAGTTTATCCATGGCTTTGTACGTCCCCAGCGTGTGACCAACCACGAACTCAGAGTACCTAGATAGAATTCTTAGGAATATAATCATTCTAAATGTCCAGATCCATTGATCTAATATAGTAACCTTTGGAAATGTGACACAGATGCAGCAAATGAAGGAAACACTCCTCGAGACTGAAAAAATCAGGGCGATTCAAGAGCAATTATGCGGATTTTTTATGGACGAGGTGGTGAATCCCAAAGGAGAATTCCATCATGATGGATCAAATCTGCATCACCGCGAAGACTCGGGCTCAGAATAGATCAGTGGATCCAAATGTTGAACTTTCAATTTTGATATATGTATATAATATTTGATACAAAACATTATGTCAATTGTAATAGTATATATGAAATACAACCTTATATATATATATATATATATATATATATATATATATATATATATATATATATATATATATATATAAATGAATGGCCCGGTTGTGACAAGAGATTTGGCTTCCATATTTGTTTCTTATATATATAAGAAACAAATATGGAAGCCAAATCTCTTGTCACAACCGGGCCATTCATTTAGTCACAACCAAAACAGTAAACGAAAAGGAGAAAAAGGAAAAAAAGCAATCCATTTAGTACCGGGCCATATTAGCAACCGGTACTAAATATGACACAATTAGTACCAGGCCTAACTAGCAACCGGTACTAATGTGGCCACCAAGAGTGACATGGCTGAGGCTATTTAGCGGTACTAAAGGGTGCCCTTTAGTACCGGGTTGTTTATCTGGTACTAAAGGCCCCCCTAGTACCGGAATGGCGCTACCGGTTGTACATCCGGTACTAAAGGGGGGTTTGGGACCGGTACTAGAAGCCAAATCTCTTCTGACACCTCTACCATTATAGGTCACGGGAGTCCCAAAAATAGCCGAAAACAGCCTCAGGACTGAAAATGTGGTGGATCGCGTGTTCGGTCATGGGTAAAAAATGTGAAAATAGCTTAATGAGAACGGACTCTGGAGGGGCTGTTATGTTACGGACATATCGTATGTTGGCACCAAACCCGCCCCTCCTTCTCCTTCTGTCATCTCAGCCTTCGTGGGTGGCTTGGAACCATGTGATAGGCCACCCCACCGAAACTGGATAAAAACTCCCCAGGTTATAATAGGGGAGCTGGTGCGTCCCTGAGAAATAAAGGTATTCGGGATGTATCGGTCCGCGGTGGCCGCTCAGCCGACTGCGGTCGGCCAAGCTACGACCGGCTGCTGATGTAGGATGGCTTTGGGGCTGGCTGCGGCCGCCTGGGTTGTGTTGTGGCTTGGCAAGCTATGACCGTCCTAGGTTGGCTACGTCCGGTCATGATGGATGGGTGAGGTTGCGATGTTGTATCGATCGTTCGCTCTATGCTCCTTCGGTCGCCTAGACTCGCTGTGCCTAGCGTGGGATGCTTTGACTGTTGTGCTAAGCTGGGTATGAGTTGTGATCGCCATTACAAGCCATTTCTGTTTACTCCAAGTCTAGCTCCTGTGCTATCTGATCTGCTATGGGTTCAACTTCAGCCAGGAGCTAGGCCAGTCGTTTATCCGTGCAGTCCGCTGGTACACCTGCACCGACCGGCTTCAAGTCGATCGTTGAATGCTAGGCGCGGATGAAGTCGAGGACCTACCGCGCCACCGTCTTCACCATATCCTTGACATAGGCAGTTACCTTGCCAGGGACATCTTTCAATATCTCCACCACAGGTCGCGGTTCAACCCATACTGCAGGGGGCTCGACCATCTCCACTATAGGTTTTACCGCATCGAGCACCTGGGTGAGCTTGACGGTGGCGTCTTGCGCGGCAGCCTAGTGTTCCCCACTTGTTTTCATTGCAGTCACCAGATCCTGGCTGGCGTCTTCAAGCATCTTCGACTTTATCTCAAATGCTTCCCTCAGCTGTTCTCGGTCTATTAGCATGGTCTCATATTGCTCGGTAAGTCGGGAATATGCATTTGAGATCTCTGTCGCCTTGTTCTCCAGCTCACGCTCTTTGTCTTGACGACCTGCACGACAAGTCGACGGAAATTGGCATTTACTCCAACAAACACACCAGATAAGTACTCGCGATAATGTACTTGTTCGCATAGTTTGGGTTTCTGGCACTAACCTTGCAGGGATTGTCGAAGGCCTTTGTTGCTAGCTACCAACCGGTCCTTCTCGGCTATCAACTGCTGCATCTGGTCACGGTACTCAGTACGTGTGCCATCATCCTTCATGATAAGCTTGGACATCTGCACCTTTTGCTCAGCCAATTCTCTTTCCAAAGCTTCAGTCCGCATGACGGTATCGCCATAACCATACAGCAGCTCGGATTTCTTCTTTGAGTGCACCGTGGTTTTCTGCACACATCAAGAAGTGTTCAATGAAAAAGCAGCCTAATAAGAGTAATTGGATGACAATTGGTCCTTACCTCAACATAGTCAGTGACATGTCGAAGCATGTTGACCATATTGGTACTTGTCTCCTCGTCAACAAGTAGATCTTCGAGCAGCGGTGCCACTTCAACATGCCTCGCCGTCCACACGAGTTCTTCGGTTAGGCCCGCCTCTCCTGCCGCCGGCATATCCTGCAACGCAGACCACGCGAACTCTTTGGCCTCCGCGAGTTCCGTCGTTGTCGTGCTTGTCCCTGTCTTGGGCACTTGCTTCGACGGCGCGACTACTTCCGCTTCAGCTGGAGTTGTTGGTAGGCCAGAATTCGTCGCGACCGTGCCAAGGATTGACGTTTCTTCCACAACGCCTTCTACCCCATACCCGGGGGCTGGGGCCACGGGTACTGGAGTCTCAGGAACTGGAGCCGTGGGAGCAGGAGCCTCAGACACTGGCATCTCCATTGCCACCTGATCACCACCTTCCTTGGGGCGGCGGGGCGGGATCTCTGATATTTCCTGGCTGGCAATGGCAGGTCGCCTACATCCAGCACAATATAGTTAGCCTTGAGGCTGCAACGGTTTATTGGCCCTTAGTGTATTCGATACTTACTTAGGCAGACGGCAGACTTTAAGCTTTGCCCGCCCTATCAATGGCACGATTTTTTGTTCTGAAGAAGTCGGGGGCGTTGCAGCTGCTACACCGAGAGTCATGGCCGCTGGTTTTCGTCCTTCCTCGGTTGCAGGGCCTATGTCGGCGACTAGGGCGGGAGCGGCGGCTGGGGCAACGATTAATGCTCCTGTGGCTCAGGCCTCGTCAACTGATGTCTCAACCATCGCCGTGACTTGTTCCACACCGGCAGTAGGCGGGGCTATGCCCGCAATTTCAGACATAACGGGAGCATCTGAGCTCTGCAATCAACAACGACACAGCTTGTTATGGGTAATGGTATTAAGACTGAGTCACCACATTCCCTTCGTAAAGTACTCGTTAAAGATGTACTTGAGGAATGCTGCTGGAACTTGTTTGTCCACCACGGCCTCTGGACCATTTTGAGATAGCAGTACGTGCGTCTTTTCTTCGGGGGTGGCAGTGGAGTTGCAGCTTCAGGTGATACATGCCTTTTTCCTGCCTGCGCAGATGAGCCGGCTTGATCAGATGGCTCGGCGATAGTCACCTCCTTGTTTCCTTCTTCATCTGAATCTGCAACGTCGCTCTCATCAGTTGAATCTCGAGTCAATCGTCCGTCTCTAAGATAAAGAAGGCTTCGTTTCTCAACCCACCTATCTCTGATAAAGGTGCCGGCGAGAAGTATATCAATGCGTCGTCCTACGTCAGCAACACAAGCAACATTATTCAAGTCACAGAGCAAAGGCAAGGGACAGTACTCGGGGGCTTTGTCACGAGTACTTACCGGATTTGGTGGATTCATGATCGTATACTCGGTCATTGTTTTCAGGACTTCGCTTATGCGGAACATCTGCTGCATCCTCACCATAACTGTGTCGAGTGACACCTTCTGTGCTGACATCCGTGATGGGTCCTTGTAACCCTGGTACTCATACCCCGGATGCCATCGCTTCTACAGCGGTTGAGTACGGCATCTGAGCCAGCTGTAGGCAACTAGGGCTGGAAACGAGCCGAGCCGAGCCCGGCTTGGCTCGGCTCGGTGCATGATCGAGCCGAGCCAGGTTTGGCTCGGTAGTTTGGCGAGCTCGCCGAGGAGGCTCGGCTCGGCTCGAAGCCGGCTCGCGAGCCTGGCACAAAATATATATTATGCAGTTAGTATATAACTAGTGCATATATAAATAAAGCGTATACATATATAACTAGTGCATATATATATAAAGCGTATACATATGTTGAAAGTAATCAATAAACAATAATCATGTTAAGCATAGATATAGATTAATATTTATATTGTCACACCACAGGTTAGTGTTAGAGTGTTTCAAAATAGCTTATGGGCCATTATGAGCCTCAGTCGACTGAGCTCGCGAGCTGGCTCGGCTCGGCTCGTCATTTTCGCGAGCCTGAGAAGTAGGCTCGGCTCGGTTCGTTGGAGGCTCGCGAGCCGAGCCGAGCCGAAGCGAGCTCGAGCTGGCTCGCGAGCCTCGAGCTATTTTTCCAGCCCTATAGGCAACGACTTCTACAGTTAGGCCCTTCTTCTTCAAGTCAATGATCTTCTGAAGTAACTCTGGAATTTGGCTGTCTGAGGAGGTGTCTGGTTCTTCAATCCAGTTGGAATTCCAGGTTGGCTTCTTACCGGATCTGGCGAGGAGTTTGGGCTCATGGTTTTCAATATGGAACCACCTTTCCCTCCAGTCTTGGTTGGAATCTTTGAGTTTATACTCTATGTACTGGGAGGAGGTTTTGTTTCAGCTGAAATCTCGCACCCCCGACTACATACATTTTTTCCTTGGTGGGGTGCGGCTTGAGGCGGAAAAGTGTGCGGAAAAGTTTGAAGTGCGGAGGGATTTCGAGGAATGCTTTGCACAAATGTACGAAGATAGAAAGGTGGATGATGGAATTGGGATTAAGATGTATGTGCTCAAGTCGGTAAAAGTTCAGAATTCCTCGGAAAAAAATCAGAAGCCGGCAAGGCCAACCCCCTCTCAACGAAATGGGCAAACATTACCGTTTCCGAAGCATGAACCTCCAGGGGACTGGATCTTGCAGCGCAGCACGCCACCCTGTGGTGTTTTTCTCCTGCAACAGCTTTGCGGATACCAGTGTTTGGATCTGGGCCTCGGTCAAGGTCGACGGCTTCCACGTGGCCACCACCTCAGCCTCTTTTTTCTCTGCAGCCTTGCGTTTCTTCTCTGTGGAGACCACTGCCCCTGCTTTCCTCCCCATCCTTGATGTCACCAATGTTTTCTTGCACATGCGCGAGGGACAAATGGGAGGCGGTGCATCGGATTGAGGTTGGGGGCAGCGGCGGCGCTAGGTCTGGCAAGGCGGTGGCACGATGGGGGGTTTTTACTGGAAGGGGAAGGGTCAAATGACTTAGGATAACTGGGACACTCCCTTTGACTCTTTTTAACTATGACTGGAAGACCTACCATGATTGGAAACTCTTTTTGGATCTGTCGTTAATGTTTTGACTTTGGAAGAATGCACTTCGGAATGTACCTCGAGGGCTGTTCGCCATGAGGGTTTTGTCTCGTATTTTCTACTCATCTAAGATAGATGATGGAAATAATGGACTTTTTTAATTTGGATTGTTCAACTCGGGGGGCTCCATTCTGTCGCCCGGAGTTTGAGTCGACATATGGAACTCAGATAGCATCTTGACTACTTGGTGTGCATATCCAAAGTACTCGGGTAATTTTTTTTCTCATATTTGACCCTCAGCCTGAATTTGCAATTCACCCTAAGGCTCGGGGTCTGCTCCATATGGAGGGCGACTGGTGGTCGTGCATCCATATAGGGTTGAAAGGAAATAAGGAAGAGTACCTTCGGGTTTCATGAAGACTTCGCGAGTTCTTTGCAGAAGTACTCGAACGTATCATGCTGCGGAAGTGTAAAAGAACTCGAAGACTGTTGCATTCAACCCAAAAGTACTCGGGGGCTTGTTGGGTGTATATTCACGGGCCCACCCGAGGTGTTGAATAATTCCAGGCACAAGACTGTGCAGGTACACGTGTTGGATACGGAGGCTACGGTGCAAGATGACGTAGCCTACTCGAAGACTGCCAGGAGCAGTCGCAGGTGGTTAGGAGTACTCTTCGTAATACGAGTAGGACTCTTATCCCGTAACCGACTAGTACTCTTATGTACAAATGACTTGTAACCCTGCCCCCGGCATATATAAGGTGAGGCAGGGACCCCTTCCAAAACAACAAATCTAGATTCAACATCTTGAGCCATCAAGCGTTCTAGACAATCAACGTGATATCAGCATACAGGACGTAGGGTATTATGCTAATCAAGCGGCCCGAACCTGTCTAATTGCATGTCGCGTTACCATTGCATTCCTGATTCCGATGAGCCCCACCGATCAATCTACCGCCATGGGTACATCCCTCGGTGGGTTGCCGAGTTAAAACTCCGACAGGTATCGACCCCATGTGGCCATTGGGGTGAGAGGGATGGCGCGGGCGGGTTGTCCGCCCACTCTCGCCCTAGTTGGCGCGGGCGGCCGGGCGAGAGGGAGGTGAGAGGCGGGCGGTAGCATCCCCACGCACTGGAGCGGTTGAGAGCGCACGGGGGGAGGAGGGTGGGTGGCGAGAATGAGGTGGTGGCTCGTGATTGGTCCACGCGTGCTACGTCAGCGCCACGCTTACTAACCGTTCCAACTAGCCGTTTGTGACTGTTTGGAGTCCAAAAAATTTGAAAAAATTTGCAAAAATCATAAATTTCAAACCCAATCCATCTATACATTTTTCTTTTAATTGCTATGTAATCCGTAATTTTTAATTCAATAAAAATTATTATGTTGTGTGATTTTTAAGTGTCAAAAACAAATCTTTGTGAAGTAGTTAGTTCTATAATAAAAAGCTGACATGGAGCTGATGTGGCTGTGGGCTGATGTAACACCCATTTTATAAAAGGACATAAACCGAGCAATCATATACGTGCCAGAATCAAGTCACACGTATATACAACAGAATGAACAGTATATCATAGCACATATCACGTAAAAAGATATAATAAAGCGAATACGGATGTTATTTATTACATTAATGACAAAAGTCTGGTACAGAGTATGCGGAAGCGTAATACATAAATGATAACTATCGTCGGAAGCTGAGCAGGGCGCCACAGGGACGTCGACTGGGAGACGAACGCCTAGAAGTCCTCGTAGTCCTGGTAGCGCTGAGCGAACTCCCTCACGTCGGCAGGAACTGAGCAGCAGTAGAGTATCCCCAAGAGGAAAAAGTAGAGAAGAGGCAAGAGTGAGTACACAACTTATACTCAACAAGTATAACACAAACTATAAGGCTCTAGGTTGGCTGACTGACTGCATTAGCTTTTAAGTCTTGGTAGAATTTTATTAAAGCTATTTACTACAAGTTGATGAATTACCATAAACCCAGTTACATAGTAATTAATCAAAATTAATCATGTTACTACTGAGAACCAAACCACAACCACCAAGGTAACCCCGAGAGGCACCCCCTCGTCGGAAGGAGTTAACCCCACTAATCAAAAGGAGGATCTGGGCCTCTCATGACCGTGAGCACGGCTAGTATACCAGTTTTACACTCTGCAGAGTTTGCACATCTTTACCCATAAGTCGTGAGCTACGCTAGTTTTTCATCACACTTCCTTAGGTGAGATGACTAGCAAACTCACTACGAGGCCGTTACAAAGGACACGTTGGTAAGGTGTAACCGCTAAGGATTTAGGCAATGCAACGATGGTACCCACCTCGAGGGGTATGCAGACCAAGCCTCGTAGCCTGGGCACCATTGAAGCTCGACTCCCCTCTTGCCCCGTCGGTAAGTTACTCCCGAACCAAAATGGCCTAATTAGTAAGCCAATACCGTCCCATTCCAGTCTTGTGGTAGTGCTGTTGTCCCAGGTTGTCGCTCTATGAACCGGTCCTTATGGAGAGTGGCCAACCAGGCAGTAAGCACCGTGCTGGCCCCCTAAACCATGTTTCTAACAAAACCAATTTTAACGAGATGTGAGCCACTCAAGCCACACAGAGGGCCACTCTCAGAATTAAGTTGCATATACCATTAATCAAATTAATTAAAAAGGACCAAGTGTGTTATAGTGCGGTACCTAGCACAACTAACCAAAATGCATCCCAAAGGATATATATAAAGGATAAATGTTTCTAGGAAATCCTTATAGGCATACAGTATTAAAATGCAATATGAAATTGTAATTAAAGGTGATAGGTGTTCATGTTATACTTGCCTTCCTCGTACTGCTCCTGCTGCTGCTCAAACTGGTCAGAAGACGGCTGCTTCGGGTACTGGTACTGGGGCTCCTCGGATGGATCAACGTCTACTCACAAACACATGGACAAAAACATGGCACAACATAAATATACATGCAAACAATAGCAAAAACTAAGAAACAGTACACCAATACATAAAAACAGCACACTAAACTAGTCTAAAACTATTCTCCGCGTTACAACGATCGTGTGGATATAAAGAACGCCTAAAACGGAGCTAGAACGCAAAATCTAGGCCAAAAACAAGTTATAGGGGCTAAACTGCAAGAAAACTAAGGTTCCAGGGGCTTCTGCGCAAAAACCAGGGTCTTAAACCTAATTAAAGGATAAATCTAGGGTCTAACACGTAAAAATAGCAGCTATGGATGGTGGGTTCTATTTCTAGAAAAACCAGGGGGCTTCGTGCAAAGTTCTGGGCCTTTTTGGGAATACTTTAACACTGAGCAGGACTGCGGGTTGATATCCATAAAAGACAGGGGCTCTTTATCAAATTTGCCAGGCCGAACCGGTAAGTTTAGATTTGGGCCGTTGGATCGCGATCCGTCGGCTCCGGGCGAAGGGGTACGTGGGATCTAATCTTGGGCGTTTGCTTTGGATCTGACGGCGGGGAGCCATCCCACGCACGGGGGCGGCGGCGCTCGCCCGCTGGCGGCTCTGTCCGCGGCGGCGCGGCGCGAAGTTCGCCGGAGTATGCAAAAATGGCGATCTGGGGGTCAAATCAATTAGAACTTTGGCCTGGGATGGTCAGTGCGATACGCGTAAACCACTTGAGCCTAGAGCGAGGCACGGGGGTGCGCGGAGCTGAGCTGGCAACGGCGGCGGCGGCACTGGGCGCCGGGAACCCACCGGAGTGCGGCGTATCAGCCACGGGAGTGGCCTAATTGCCCTACTATCTAGCGCTATGGGGGTAGGAGGTCAACGCAGTGCTCACCAAGGCTCGAAAACGAGCAGTGACGATGTGCTGGGCGGCCGGCGACGAGGACTGGCGGCGGCGCTGGGCGGAGCTCACGGAGGCGGGTGCTGGAGGGGTGCACCGGGCTCCAGAACTCCTTGGATCGACTCAGTAGAGGCCTACGGGGAAGATACTGGGGTCAGGGCGATCCAAGGTGCTCCAACGGCATCGAATCGCCATGGCGAAGCATCTCACCGGCGGCGGTTTGTGGGTGGAAATCTGGCACAGACGCGGCTCGGTCCGGGGCAAAGGAGCTCGAAGAAGATCCAGGTGCTCAGGAGAATGTTCTACAGGGGTCCTTGGCGTCCGTGGTGAGGTAGGGCGGCGTACGCACGGCGGTGCAGAGGAGCGGCGGCACGACGGAGCAAGGCGCGCGTCGTGCTAGGGTTCTGGAGGTGGCGCTGGTGGATAGGAGAGGGCAGGGGTGCGGCGCGGGTGGTTAAAAGGGGCAGGGCCAAGGATCTCGGGGTCCGGGCTCGGGAAGGAAGGCCGCGGGGATCACGGCGAGGTCAGCGGCTTCTGTTGCGCGAGCGCGTCGCGGGGAAGATGGAGCTGACCAGCGGGGTCACTCTGTCAGCGGGACGCAGCGGCGGGGACGCGGGTTGCAGGCCGAGCGGGGTGAGCGGGCCGTGCACGATGCGGGGTGCACGAGTGTGGGCTGGCGCGTGCTGAGGGGGAGGCGGGAGGCTGGGCCGTGAGAGAGGGAGTGAAGGGAAAAGGCCCAGGGAGTTTTGGGCCGGATGGGCTGAGGGCTGGGTTTGGTTTAGTTTCTTTCTCTTTTTCCTTCTCTTTTCTATTTCTAAACACCTCAAACCTATTTGAATTCAAATTCTAATTTGAATTCAACACTAGCACTCAAACAAATAAAAGAGATGCTCCAGCATGAATGCAACAAACATTTTTAACCCTATGATAAATTTTAATTACTTAGGGAACAAAAATTAGATTAAATGCAAGACTAGACATAAAAACCTTAGAAAATTAAATAAACTAATTAAATTTATTAATAAATGCTGAAATTTAAATTAGGGTGTTACAGCTGAGGCTGTAGCTTGCTATAGGCTGTGCCCTGGAGCAGCAGGTCAAGAGTGTAGTAGAGAGCTATGTCACGGTCAAGAGTGGAGTAGAGAGTTACATCAGGGTCAAGAGTGGAGTAAAGAGCTGACGTGGCAGGGTCGATGCCTAAGCCTCGAGGATAGCCTAAGACGCGAGTATATACAGGGAGATGAATCTAATGAATCCCTGTATGTTTCTTATATTAATCCCGACGTATACTATGTTTTTCAATGTGGAGAGTGGGATGGAAAGGTGGGTGGATAGTGGGACAGAAAGGTTGAGTGGAATTTGATACAGTAGGTGTCAGATTGCACACGCCTAATCCTAGTTAAGGATGAGTTTGGGGGAAGTCAAGGATGCTAGATCTAAAGCGTAGGAACACGAAGAACACATGAGGATTTAGAGTGGTTCGGGCCGCCGGAGCGTAACACCCTACGTCCAGTGTGTATTGTATTACTTGCTTGCTTGTCTAAAGTTGGAAGAACCTCCCAGAGCCTGGAAGTTGTGTGGAACTTGTGTACTACCGTGCACGCTCTCCCTTTTATAGTCCAAGGGGAGTGTGTACACTGTGCGGGACCACGACAGGTGGGCCCGGCGATATCCTAAATACCGTTCACACTAGGGCCTTTACACGCCTCAGATCCTGAGATCTTCTTCCTCGGCCCCCATGCGGATCCTTCGCTTGGATTCGGTCTCGCGCCGTCCTATCAGAGTAGGGATCAACTACTCCTGTCATGCGTGGAGAGAATCCCGCTGACTGGAAGGGGCAACTCTGACCCACTGCAGCGTAGCCCGTGTGCCCTGTAGCTGCGCACTGTAGCCACACCGCGGCAGGTAATAATGACCCTTTGCTCACGCGCGCGGCGTGGTGATGTGACCATACGAGCCGCCTCGGTAATAGGCGGGCTTACCGTGCTATCACCCACGCCGCACGCCATGTCAGAGAGTAGACAGGCCAACCACTCGCATTAAATGTGGTCGGTGGACTGGCTTCCCACGGAAGCTAGGCGCCAGAGAGTCACGTGGGGCGTCGGACACGTGGCCCGGGGACACGTGGCGGCCCCGGACCCCCTCCCCGGGGAGGGGAGGTCCGGACCCCCCAGCTGGCCTAAGCGCGGAGGCCTCCCCGGGGGTCCGACCGTCCGGGAGCGCCTTACAAGGCAGCACCGGACCTTCCCGACCACGGGGCGAGGTCCAGGGACCGTTCCCCTAGGCGTCAGGCCCGGGGCCCACGCTCCACCATCCAGGGGCTTAGCACGTGGTTACGGATAACCAAACCATGCACCCATGGACCAAGTGCACTAGTAGGAGGTACCCCTGTCTGTATGTACCGACAGAGGCCCCCGGGCCCACCTTGGGTGAGGTACGAACTAGCAGGTGGAACCATATCCTTGTGCAGGTAGCTTCCACAGTGAAGTGGCAGGGAAAGCCCGGCCGCTCGCACCGCAAAGGGGCAAAGATGGACTTTCCCCCTCGGCACTGCCGCTTTCAGCGTGCCCGACGGTTCAGCTTCCGTCTTATCTGCGCACGTCATGCTGTACCGGTGGTTCAAATTCCACCTTTTTCCACCCCGCCTCGAGCGACCTCGCCTATGACTGGTGGGCTCGGGCCCACTGGTCATAGGGGGTGAGAAGCAGGTGCTTGGTGCGTGCAACGCTTCGGTTTCCCTCGGTCGTCGCGGAGCGCAGAGGGGGGAACAGCCTTATTTAAGGCACGCGCTGCAGGGATCGGCTACTCTTTTCGTACTTGCCTTTCCCAAATGCCACAGCGCCCCTTCGTCTTCCTCGCTCCAAGCGATTTCTTTCTCTTGCCCGGAGATTTCTCCCCTTCTCGCATCCTTGCAATCTTTCCCTCGCAACCGCGGCCGCCACCATGTCATCGCTTATCCACCCCCGTCGTTTCCAGCACAAGGACCAGCTCGACTCTGTGTGCCGCCTGCTCGGGCGGACCACGCCGGAGCACGGCAGGAAGATCCGGGCAGGATCAGTTCCCCTCGGCGACCTGGTCGTGGGGTAATTCGTCCTCTTCAACGCCTACATCTCCTGCGGGCTGGTGCCCCCGATCTCCTCCTTCTTCCTCCTGCTGCTGGAGGAGTTCGGGCTTTAGCTACAGCACCTCACCCCCCACTCCGTCCTCCTGGTGGCGGTCTTCGTCCACCTCATGGAGATGTTCATGGGGGTCCGCCCCTACGTCTCCATCTTCCGGCATTATTATGCCCTCGTCGGGTTTGGGAGGAGCAGGGGCATCATCGGCGCCTACTACTTCCAACTGCGGCACAGGGTGTCCAGCTCCTACATCAGCTCCTTCTCCAGCGCCAAGTGGGAGGACTGGCGCACCGACTGGGTCGTGGCCATGACCGACGCCAACAACCGCCTTGAGTTGCTGACCTGGGAGCCCCTCCTCCACCGCGACAGCTAGAAGGCCAAGCCGAAGCTGCCGACGGAGCTCAACCCGGTGCTGGACAGGTCAAGTACATGGCGGCGGGCAGCCTGACATCGATGATGATTCTGGGGGACTTCCTGTGGCATCGCATCGCACCCCAGCAATAGCGATCCAGGATTGCCTGCTTGTACACTGGGGTGAATGACTGCAGCCGGATCGAGCGTGGCGTAGGCACTAACTTGTCCAACGCAGAGCTGGAGGTCTTGATCCGGGCGATGACCGGCGAACACACCGGAGTCGCTGGTACTCCTGGACAAGACCAAGGCCCTGTGCAAGGACCAAGGGCTGTGGACAGTGGTCCTGGCGACGTTGCTGACGCTCGACGACGGCGGCCTGGCAGTCCGGCAGCTGGGGGGCGACCCCAACTGCGACGTCTAGATCCCCGACATCGCACCCGACATCGCCCATCGCGCCGAGCCAAGTCCCAGCCAGCCCGGTGACCGTGCGCCGGCGTCCTCCAGCAATGGGAAGGAGGCAGAGGCGGGCAGCTCACAGAGCAGCCGGGATTACGACGGCGACAGGACGTGGAGGCTGTGACACCCTAGGTGTCTAGCTTCCTAAACTAAGTTTGTTAGTTTCACATCACACCAAAATGACCACTAGAGGTTAAAGGAAATCACACTTAGGTTGCTTTTACAAAAACAAGTGTTTGTGTGTATGTTTGTATATACACTCGGTTATAAAGGGCTTAAACAAAAATTTTATGTAACTTCCAAACTATGCCGAATATGAATGTGAATTTGAATAGGCACGTCAATTATGTTTTAATAAACCAAAGTCTAGTTGAACTCAAGGGGTAAAAGTGAAAATTTACGCATAAAATGACAACTTCTTTAAATAAGGGTGATGTTTGAAAATTTAAACCATTTTCAAACTTTTGCCCAAATAAATTTGTTTTTAAAAGGTGAAAGTAATATCCAAAATGTTATTAAGATTTGAGGTGATGTTTCATACTTTGAAACTTTGAGTGTTTGAAATAAAGGTAGGGGTATTTTCGTAATTTTGGAAAATTTTAGGGTTGTTTTTGCAGAAATGCTTGCTTGAAAAGTAATTTCAAGTTTTGTGAGGGGCTTAATTGCATAAAACATCTTTTTAACTTTTTAACCACTGTAAGAAGTGAAAATGCACACACGGTTCCTTTTGAAATGTAAATTTCAAATTGGTTTTATTTAAAAATGTGAAAATTGATGGATTTTCAAATATCTTCAAAATTTGAACTCTTTTGAAGTTAACCCTTAAAGAAAAGTTGTAGGGCTCTTTGAACTCTACATTTTTCATTTTAGGAGTTTTTGCATTTGAGCTCAATAAGGGGGAGAAAATTTTACTTTTCAGAAACCCCCTTGAAGTTTTCCATATTTACAAATCTGCCCCTATCTTCTTCCTTCCCTTTCCTTCCCTCCTCTGCTCTCTGCTGGAGCAGAGGGGCGCCACCGCCGCTCACCGCTGCACCGCCAGCGCGGCAGCTGCTCAGCGCCGCCTCCACGCGTCGCTCGCAAGCTCGGCCGCCGCCCTAGCCCTTCCCTCTGGCTCTCCTCCGCGCGCGCCACGACCACCCGAGGCGCCGCCCGGTCGCCAGCTCCTCGCCGCCGTGGCAAGCGCCGAAGCGCTGCTCTCCCTCTCCTATCCTCTCAGTTTGGAATGCGCCCGACCAGCTCGTAATCGCTCTCTCTCACTCGCACACGCTCCCAACCCCGCATCCTTTCCTCTTCCCCGTGCGCGCGCTCGCCGGACTCCCCTTCTGCTCCGCCGCATCCTTGCTCGTCGTGGGCCGCCTCCGTCGACCACCCATTGCCCCCAACGACCCCCTGGCAAGCTTCCCTGCAGCCTACTCGAGCTTCCCCACCTCTTCCCGCCGTCAATCCCTCACCGGAACCACCTCGCCGCCGAGCACCCTCCTCGCCGCCACACAGCTCGCCATCGTGCCACCCCCTCCGCACTTCCTCCCCAAAAATCAGGTAACACAATCGAAACCCCGACTCTCCCCCGTGCTCGTGCTCGCTCTTTTGGCCCACGTTCCCCGGTGACTTCACCGGAACCCCTGCCGGACCCCCTCCTTGCCCCAACCCAAGCGCTCCAGAACCGCCGCACGCCCGCAGACCTTCCCCGCCGCTTCCCCATCGCCGCCGGCCAGCAAGCTCGCTGGAATTCGGCCGACCAGAGCCCCCCTGCCGCGCGCCATGACCGAAGGACCCAATTGCTTAGATTTTAAAACTTCCAGGGGCCTTAGTGCAAAATCACCAGTACCCCCCAATTTCAAACCGAACTTCAAAAATTCGTAGAAATTTGTAGAAAAATCCAAAAATTACCAAACCAGTTTTGTTGTTCTCTAGAAAGGTAGCTCTACAAGTTTTGTTACTAGACTTTGCTCTGAAAAGCAACATTTTGTGCTGTATTTTAAATTCTTATTAAATAGAATCTTTGGCATAACTTGTGTTGCTTAGCTCTTTTTGATCTGAATTTTGGTGTGCTGCTTGTCTAAGTTATGTATAGCCTTGTGTAAAATTTTCAGAAACAGTGCATAGATACAGTTTGAAATATTTTGAATTCATTCAAATCTGTCTTGAATTGCATTTAAATTGTTTACTCTTGTTCCTGATGTGTTCATGCCCTATTATTTTTACCATGTGCTGTTCTAGGATAGGGGAGTCGATAATAATTTTTGGCTGATTTATGGCTCTGTTTAGCATAAGGTTTCTATTTAAACTTGAAATTTGAAACTTAATTCAAATACCCAGCTTGTAGGCTCTGTAAATTCATGGAAAAGTTATGGCAGGCTTCTCTCCTGTAGTGGAGCTTGCTGGTAAATTTTCATAGCAAAAACCCCTGTAGTTTTCAAAATAAAAATAAACTTTCAAATTCAAGGTTTGAATTTGTTAATTTGGTTACCCTTGTTCTGTTGAGTTTAAAAATTTGAAAATTTTACAGTAGCTTTGCTA
This sequence comes from Panicum virgatum, assembly GCF_016808335.1. Lineage (NCBI taxonomy): Eukaryota > Viridiplantae > Streptophyta > Magnoliopsida > Poales > Poaceae > Panicum > Panicum virgatum. The sequence goes on along the minus strand of NC_053137.1, from coordinate 21,684,323 downwards.
GAACTCCAAGGGTGTGTGGTTAAATTTCTGGCCCCAATGCTTTTGTACTTTGGGCTAGAAAAATGAATCATGTTGTTAGTAAAGTTTAATAGAAATAAGCCCCCTTTAATTCTTTTCTTGAATTGTTTAGTTATTAAATAGCTACTTGGTCAATGATTGCCCAAGTATAGGTTTGTGTAGACAAAGCATTTGAATTAGGGTTAGTTTGTAGTTGAATTTGAATTCGTTCAAATTCAAACCATTCCAATGTTATGCTTGTTAATAGAGTTAGGTTTAAGTTTGAATTCTGTCGAATTCAAATTCTCGGTTCTTGTTTGTGTAGTTTGTTAAGTCTTGAGTTGTGTGATTGAATGTGGATGAGTAGATTACAACTTTATTGTGAAGGAAAGCTATAAGATTAATAACCAGTTAATTCAAATCATTGCATATCATGTAGACTCGACTATTCTCGCCGACAGAATGCGCAAGTTGGAGTCAAAGTCCGAGAGTAAACTGCGTGAAGCCCAAGTGACGTTGACGGAAGTTTTCGGCAACCCAAAGCAAAGCTCAAATAAGACGTAACTATTAACCATACCTCTGAAAGGCAAGCCCCGGTGTATAACCCAGTATTTCAAATTATGCAATTACTATTATGATATACTGTGCATTAAGTTCTAGGAGTTGCAGTGAAACCCTAAATGCATGAAATATAGGAATCCAATGTGATGCCTCTCCAGTTAGTCCTGAGTAGATGCTTTGCTAATAGGACCGACAGAAGTCGAGTGATTTCCTGTCACTCGCGCGACATAGGAGTTGATTGTTTACTTATTCTGCAATCACCATAAGGATCACGGACGGGGTTGTGTATCATGACCTGGAAGTGTACCCCGTCTGTGTTGATGAATTGTCTAAGGTCGCAGTGTGTGGTAGTGGTGGTTAAGTGCTTTGAACGCACTAGCCACATGTCGTGAAATATGGTAAGCGGTAAGCCCATTACCTGATTGGCCCGGCAAGCGGACTCTACCCACCCCTCGTAATTTGGTTTTTCGCACGCACCGACTGGGAGGAGTACCGGGTACAGTCCTGCAATCGCTTGGGGTGGCTTTGATCTACGACCCGGAATATGATGGGAATGATTGTTTGGAGTGACTCGTCGGTGCTTCAAACGTGTGGTTTAGGATCCCTTGCAAGGTTATGAAATTCGATTCAGGAATCGTCCGTTTCTCGCGGATATTGAGACTGCTTAACCCTTTTGCCACATAGAGTAACAAGTGCAACAAGATGATGGATCAATACTGATGGATGTTTTAATATCTACCTTGCTTGTTTAGTATAGGTGCTTACCTAGAATATTTAAAGAGTCTAGAATCTGAAAGCTAAAATATGAGAGTAAGGACATACTCTTTGTTGCTTTTCAGCAAAAGAAACTTAGAGCCTATCATCCTCTCATTGTCTAGTTATGGGCTAAGTATACCCATAGACGGATAAGCCTTGCTGAGTATTAGTATACTCAGCATTGCTTGTGGCTTTGTTTTTAGGCGAGCTGTTTTGGGACGTTTGGCGAGAATGATATCATGTACTGGCTTCATCGTGATGTTGTAATATCATCGGTAGTTGACGTTTTTCTTTCCGCTGCACTGAGACTCTGAACTCCTGTTCTACTTCAACTCAGTTTGTAATAATAATTACTGTTGAACTCTGTGTTGTAAAAGCTACGGTTTGTTGTAATCTTTGGGCTCACCTTCGAGTGAGGCGTGTTGTTTTGATTGGACCTACCGTGGTTGAATCGGGATCTTACCCGACAGACTGTCGGATTACTCCATTTGAAGTGCGTGATAGCCGTTTCATCCGAATGGATGTTGGTTAGTGTACTTGAGCCGGATTAATTCGGGTGGTTCTGCCACAGAGGCTCCAGCGCGGCGATGGATCCTTCATTGGGGAGTCGACCCCCAAGCGCCAGAGGACAATGGAGTCCCGGTCGCCGCCGCCGCCACCACCACCACGTCAGCAGGAGCCGCGGGGGAGGTCCGAGGAGCCACAACGGTCGTCGTCTCAGCAGCGACCACCACCGCCGCCACCTCATTCCTCCCAGCAGCGTCAGGTGCCAGCGCGGCTGCAGCCTGAGCAGTAGCAACAACGGCAGGCACCGCCACAGCCACCGCCTCAGCGACAGCAGCGACCGCGGCCTGAGCAGCAGCAGCAACAGCAGGCACCGCCGCCGCCACCATCCCGGCCGTGACAGTGGACCCCGCCACCACCACCACCACAGCAGCAGCAGCAACGGACCTCGCCGCCGCCTTCGGAGAAGCTGGCGGCGGAGCAGACCCGACCGTCGCCCGGGATGTCATCCTCAAGGAGGAGGCAGTCCGGGCGCTTCCAAGCCGAATGGGGGGTGCGGAACGACGTGTAAGTGTTCGAACTCACTTGTTTCCTTCTCATTTTCCTCCTTAGATGCTTATCTTGGAGATATTTGTTCAGGCCCGAGTGCCCCTCCACCTCCTCTGCATCTGCCGGCGACTCTTCTGCTGGCGGGTCGGCGACCCCTCCGGTGGCACCACTAGCCCTAGCCGCGGCCACAGAAGCCCGGGATGATGCACTGGAGGCCAGAGCCGAAGCGCCGGTGGCTGAGGTCACAGTACCGGTGGCCGAGGCCGTACCGGCGGCTGCCACAGAGGCTTCGGCGAGGGCGCCGACCGGAGAGGGAGCAGCGGAGGAATGCGGTGGCAGATGCTTTGGTGATGTTGACCACTAGAGTTGCTTCCAGCCACTTGTTGAACTTGTCGATGGCGACGTAGAGGTACCGGTACCCACCGACGGCCCTAGGGAAAGGTTCCAAGATATCCAATCCCTATACAGCGAAAGGCCAAGAGGATGGTATCATTTGCAGAGCCTGCGCCAGTGTGTGTATCTGCTTTGCATGGAACTGGCATGCTTTGCAGGACTTTACCAGCTCAGTTATATCCTAGAGTGCTGTCGGCCAGTAAAAACCATGCCGGAAGGCCTTACCGACCAACGTGCGGGATGAAGAATAACTTCCGCACTCGCCTCCATGGATCTCCGTGATCAAGTCATGGCCCTCTTCCTGGGTAATGCACCGCATGAGGTTGCCATTGGCGCCTCGACGGTAGAGATCCCCTTCTACCACCGTGTATCGTTTAGCCAATCGCATTATACGCTTAGCGGATGCTTGGTCTTCAGGAAGGAAATCCATGCATCAGGACCTTCCCGAGAACTTGGACGTGGCTACACGATGTCTTCGGGACCCTCAATGGTGCACACAATCCTTGGCGGCGGACTCCACGGATGGAGGGCTGCCGGGACCGCTAGCTTTGAGGTGCTAGTCTGACCCCCTTCGCCCAGTTCGGCCGGCTGGGCGGACGGCTTCAGCAGGCGCCTCTGGAAGATGCCCTCAGGCACGGATGCTTGAGTCGATGCTCTCGCGGAGAGGGCATATGCAGCTGAGTTGTCTTCACGTGGAACATGTTGCAGTTCCAGTGCTTCGAAGTCCTTCTCGAGCCTTCTCACGTGGATGAGGTATGCTGCGAGCTGGGGGTTGTTGCAACTGCACTCCTCCCGGACCTGCTTGATGACAAGCTGAGAATCTCCCTTGACTAGGAGCTGCCGGAACCCCAGGGATAGGGCCGCGATCAATTCGAAGATCACGGCCTCATACTCCGCCATGTTGTTGGTGGCCTCAAAGTCGAGGACCACCATGTACTTCACTTGTTCGCCATTTGGGTCGATGAGGACGATGCCGGTACTAACCTTTTTCTTGCGAGCAGACCCGTCGAAGAAGAGCGTCCAGTGGGGTCCGGTGAATACTGGAGCCCTGACTTCTGGAGGTGGGGGTCCGAATTGAGGTCCGAACCCCCAGAATTGCTTAGTGAAGGGGTCCACTCTACAATAAAGTCAGCAAGGACTGGCTCTTGATGGCGTGGCGTGGCTGGAAGTTGAGTTGAAATCCAGCAAGCTCTGCAGCCCACTTAGCGATGTTGCCTGTGGCGTTGGAGTTGTGGAGAATGTCCCTCAACGGATATGTGGCCACCACCACAATTTTGTGGGCCTGGAAATAATGGCAGAGTTTCCGGGATGCAATGAGTATAGCATAAAGAAGCTTATGCATCTCGGAATACCTGGCCTTTGCTTTGTGTAGAACCTCACTAACGTAGTAGACCGGCTTTTGTACGATCTTGACCTTGGCAGCAGGTCTAGATTCTTCTTCTTGAGCTGGGGATTCCCTGGTCCCTAGGTCTTCTGGCTCTTCCCTAGGTCAGGACCCAGCCGACCCCCCCCCGAAGCAGGGTCGGTTGTTATGTTGGTGGAGGCCGGACCTCCATCTCCTGCAGGGGAGTCCCCAGGGGCCCCCTGCAGGAGCTGCTCTGACCTTTCCACGACCAGCACCATGCTGACCACTTCAGATGTTGCTGAGAGATACAGAAACAGTGTCTCACCTGGTTCCGGAGCTACCAGAACTGGTAGGGAGGTGAGGTACTGCTTCATTTCCTGGAAGGGTTTCTTAGCCTCTTCGGTTCATGTGAAAGGGGACGGACCCCCTCATCAACTTGAAGAAGGGGAGAGCTCTCTCTGCCAGCCTCGAAATGAAACGGCTGAGGGCTGCAAGGGACCCCGTCAGTTTCTGCATGTCCTTGAGCCGCACAGGGGGCCTCATCGTCTCGATCGCCTGGATCTTATCTGGGTTCGCCTCGATCCCCCGGTGGGACACCAGGAAGCCGAGGATCTTCCTCGCCGAAACGCCAAAGACGCATTTCTCAGGGTTTAGCTTCGTGCTTGTCGCACTAAATTTGTCGAAAACCTAGGCTAAATTTCCTAAAAGGGAATCTGCTTCTCTAGTCTTGACTATGATGCCATCAACATAAACCTCAACTATGTCCCTAATCAACTCGCCTAATGTAATATTCATTGCACGAGCGAAAGTAGGCAAAGCATTGAGAAGTCCATATGGCATAACAACATTGCAATAAAGATCATCCACTATTACAAAAGCTGTATGCTTCCTATCTGCCTTAGACATCTTAATTTGGTGAAAACCAGAATAGGCATCTATAAAGGACATCAAGTCACACCCAGAAGTGGAATCTACAATTTGGTCTATACGTGGAAGTGGATAAGGGTCTTTTGGACATGCCTTGTTGAGGTTGGTGTAGTTGATGCACATCTGAAGCTTCCCGTTGGCCTTCAGGACGACTACCGAGTTGGCCAACCACACGGCATGGTGGACCTCTTCGATGAAACCAGCCTTCAGCAGCTTCCGAACCTCTTCACGGATGAAGTTTTGCCGCTCAATAGACTGCTTCCGAGGCTTTTTCCGCACCGGCTTGGCGTCGGGGCAAATCTTTAGATGGTGCTCGATCACCTCCCTAGGGATCCCGGGCATCTGTGACAGTTCCCAGGCGAACACATCGACATTTGCCCGGAAGAACGTGATGAGCGCGCTTTCCTATTTCTCTCCCAGGTTCCCCCCTATGCGGTGGTCTGGGAGGGTTCCGCTCCGACCTGGATGGTCTTCACGAGGACATCGTTTGTATCGGACGGACGGACCTTGGGTGTTTTGGCTGGTGCCTTAGCGTGCGAGTTCGAGGGGTCAGACCCCCCTGCGCTGACAGCTGGGGCAAGCCCTGCCGCCAGCGCATGAAGCTTCTCAACCGCCGCAACAGCAGCGGTCCGGTCACCCTGCACGGTGAGGACTCCTGCAGGGGACGGCATCTTGAGGACCAAATACCCATAATGGGCAACGGCCATGAACCGGTACAGGGCTGGTCTGCCAATGATGGTATTAAAGGGGCGGTTCACCTCTGTGATATCAAATTGAACGTTCTTTGTGCGGAAGTTCTCCTGGGTCCCGAACGTCACCAGCAGGGAGATGGTCCCCACCGGATAGACGGGATGCGGGCCCACTCCGGAGAATGGGCGAGACGGGTCCAGCCTGGACTCCGGGATCTATAGCTGCTTGAACGCTGCATAGCTGATGACATTGAGGCCGGCGCCTCCATGAATCAGCACGTGGTGGAGCTTGATGTTGGCAATAGTGGGAGCGCTGATGAGAGGAAGTACACCGGCCCCCGCCATGTTTTCCGGGCAGTCGGACGGCCCAAATGAGATGGTGGTGCTCCTTCACCGTTGATGGGGCACCGCTTTCGGTGCCCTTGGCCTCACCGAGAGGACCTCTCAGCGAAGAGACTTGACGTCCCTCCGGGAGACGAGCTCGGAGCTGCCGCCGTACATAACGTACAGCTTCTTTCGGTGCTCGTCACCCCCGGACTCAGAGTTTGACTGGACGTAGAGGCCCTTGAGGTCTTTCCTTGGGGCTTGGTACCCCAATTCTTTCTCCGTTGCGGTGGCGTCGGCGTCGGAGACCTTCTCTTTGCCAGGTCGCCGCGGTGGGGATGAGTCATCCCTGGACGTCAGCTCGCGCCTCTTGCTGACGTGTTACGCGAGCTTGAGGATCTCACGGCACTCAGAGGTAGCGTGGCGAGCACCAGGATGGATGGGACATGACCCAGAGTCACCTCCCTGCTGACGCGGACACTTGCCGCGAGGGTTCTGACCCCCGGTCACTGCTGCTGCAGCAACCGGAGCCCCAGACTGCGGTTTGCTCGTGTCGCGGTTCTTCTTGTTTTTCTTTTTGTTGCTGCCAGGGGCAGCAACACTGGAGCCCCATGTCTGAACGGGACTCCCCTGGATGGATGAGTGCCATGCACGGCCCTCAGCAGCCCTGGCGCATTTGTCCGCCAAGGCAAACAAGGTGCTGACGGTTTCCACCTGGTGGGTCGCCAGCTTCTCCAGCATCTTCTCGTCACGTACTCCCTAACAGAAAGCTGTGATAATAGATGCATCAGAAATACGTAGAATAGTTCCACGTACCATGGTGAAACGGGAGATGAAGGCCCGGAGGGTTTCCCTGGGACGCTGCCTCACGGCATGGAGATGGGCCTCCACGCCGTGCTGCTAGTAGGCATTGGCGAAGTTCGCGGAGAACTGCACGCAGAGCTCACCCCAAGAGTGGATGGACCCCAAGGTAAGGTTCATGAGCCAAGTCCGGGCTGGCCTGGTCAAGGCTACGTGGAAGTAACTTTCCATAACGGCGTCGTTAATCCCTGCCGCCGTGATGGCAGTGATGTAGACCTGCAGGAATTCCTACGGGTTGGTGGACCCGTTGTACTTTTCCGGTAGGTGGGGGCGAAACTTGGACGGCCAAGTGACCACTCGGAGGTGGTCTGCGAGTGCTACGCAGCCCACCCCAGCCACTAGGGCTTGAGCGTGTCCACGCGGCCTTGGTGCAGCCGCGTTGAGCTCGGCGTCGAGGTTCCGGCGCTCGATGTTGAACCGGCGCTCACGCGCCTGTTCCATGGTGACGCGGGCGTCCTCTCCCGCACATCTGCGGTCGAGTTCGGCCTGGAGATCTTCGGTCTGTGCACTCCTCACGGATGGGGAGTGCACAGAGCCAGATGCGCCGCCCTAACGGCGACGCTGCCTGGACACATATCTCCCCATTGAGCCTGGGTAGGCCTGAGCCAGGTTGAGGAGGCGGTCGACGTCATCACGCCACTGCCTCAGCACCTCGGGCGAGGCCGCCAGATCTGGCGGGTTGCGGAGCAGCTCCCTGGACGCCAGCAACGGCCCACTGGACACGGGCGGCGTTGTAGCCTTGGAGGCCTGCACGGCGGCACGCTGGGGTGCAGCGCGCGCCACTGCCTTCGATAGAGGATGGCGCGGATGATGCCACTTCCTCGCCCAAAGGTTGGTCGTGATGGTTGACTACCCGTGGCATTGTGAACCCAAAACTTTGGATCTAGCGCTAAACAAATGACCCCCCTACCTGGCGCGCCAAATGTCGGAGGATTTCTCCAGCCGGGTGGCGGATTGCACCCACCTAATCCTAGTTAAGGATGAGTTTGGGGGAAGTCAAGGATGCTAGATCTAAAGCGTAGGAACACGAAGAACACACGAGAATTTAGAGTGGTTCGGGCCGCCGGAGCGTAACACCCTACGTCCACTGTGTATTGTATTACTTGCTTGCTTGTCTAAAGTTGGAAGAACCTCCCAGAGCCTGGAAGTTGTGCGGAACTTGTGTACTACCGTGCACGCTCTCCCTTTTATAGTCCAAGGGGAGCGTGTACGCTGTGCGGGACCCCGACAGGTGGGCCCGACGATATCCTAAATACCATTCACACTAGAGCCTTTATGCGCCTCAGATCCTGAGATCTTCTTCCTCGGCCCCTGTGCGGATCCTTCGCTTGGATTCGGTCTCGTGTCGTCCTGTCAGAGTAGGGATCTGCTACTCTTGTCGCGCGTGGAGAGAATCCCACTGACTGGAAGGGGCTACTCTGACACGCTACGATGTAGCCCGTGGGGGGCACTGTAGTTGTGCACTGTAGCCACGCCGCGGCAGGTCATAATGACCCTTTGCTCACACGCGCGGCGCGGTGATGTGACCATACGAGCCGCCTCGGTAACAGGCGGGCTTACCGTGCTGTCACCCATGCCGCACGCCGTGTCAGAGAGCAGACAGGCCAACCACCCGCATTAAATGCGGTAGGTGGACTAGCTTCCCACGGAAGCCAGGCGCCAGAGAGTCACGTGGGGCATCGGCCTGGCGGCCGCTCGCCCGGTGACACGTGGCGGCCCCGGACAAACTCCCCGAGGGAGGGGAGGTCCGGGCCCCCAGCTTGCCTAAGCGCGGAGTCCTCCCCGGAGGTCCGACCGTCCGGGGGCGCCTTGCCCGTGAGGACACGTGGTAGCACCGGACCTGCCCGGCCGCGGGGGGAGGTCCTGGGACCGTTCCCCAAGGCGTCAGGCCCAGGGCCCACGCTCCACCGTCCAGAGGCTTAGCACGTGGTTACGGATAACCACGCACCCCATGGGCCAAGTGCACTAGTAGGAGGTACCCCTGTCCGAATGTACCGATAGTAGATGTGGTGGGATAGGAAGGAGCATGAGAGTGTTAAAAGCACGAAATGACTTAGTCCATATGCTCGTCTGCTCCAGAGCCATGAGGTCCTTGGTGAGAGAAAGGTGCAACAACACTTGCGTTAATTGTGTTGGACAACTGCATACACTAGCTGCTGAGTGTGCTGGAGCGGCATTCATCTTTTGATGGCTGGAGCAGCGCATCGCTGCTTCCCCCTGCCTACAGCTACAGACTTTAATTTCGTGGGGTAGAGAGGACGTATGGGTGAGATCCAACTTGCAACAAACGCTATGCCTTCAAATTTGTAGGTTTCATTGTTTCAAAGCTTCACCACTTCACCGGTCTGTTCGATAGTGAATGGGAGGGAGCATTTAAGGCTATCCACTCGTAGAGATGGCAATGGTACCTAAACCCGTGGTACCCACCACCTGTTAGCCTATGGGTATTACCCCTATGGAGCCATAGGTACCCACCACCCTAAACCCCGTGTTACCCACGACCCGTTACCGATTAAGGTTATCCACTCGCTACGAGATGGCAATGGTACTAAACATGTGGTACCACGACCTGAGCTAACGATTATTTACTGTACCCATGACCCGTTACTGATGGATATTTACACCTAGGCGATGTATATGGAATGGAATGTCTAATCACGCCAATCACGCCGTTTTTTCCATAATAAAAATTTATAAATATAGTATGATTTTTTAAAAATAAAAAACAATAAATAAAATGGTTAATGTATTTTTTAAAAAAAATAAAAAATGATAAATAAATGGTTAATGAATGAGTTATAGTGTATAGAGAATGAATGAATAAAGGTAGAAATTGTGGTAAAATAGGATACGGGAGACTGAGGGGATAGGAAAAAATTGTAGGAAAAAAGTTGGGGAGCAAATGGAGAATAGTTAAATCTATAGAGTTTATTTAGGAAGAGGGAGTTGTGTAGGGAACAGCTTTTGTTAGCCACAGGCCACGGGTCTCTCTCTTTTCCTCGAAATCCCACAAAAGCCCCCGAAACCCACCGCTGCCGCGCCCTCGTCTTCGCCTTCCCCAAGCCGCCGGCGGCCCCATGGCCTCCTCCTCCTGCCCCTATGAGGAAGACAGCTCCTCCGGCGGCGAACCTTCGATCAATAAACCCCAAATCCAGGCACCGGCGCGCCAAGAAAGCGAGGACGAGGAAGAATCCGAATCGGCGCCGCCGGAGCCACGGATCCAACCCAAGGGGAAGTCTTCATCTATGGTGAGTGCGCCCCCACCTTCGCCGTCGTTTGCTCTAGTTCTACTAACCACTCCATTCCACGTGCTCAGTCCCCGCGGCCGTTGTCTTCATCCGATCCCCGCTTAATTTGATAGATTCAATCACAGGAGATGAGTGTGTTTAGGCTCAGGATAAAAAAGGGGCTACTGAACTGTGCATATTGCCGCCGACCCCTCCGGTGTGACACTTACAATTGCAGAGCGTTCACGGTGGGTGAGATGTTTTGTTTTGTTTTGTTTTCCCTAGATCAACTTTTTCTCTTACTATTTTCCCCTTTCTCGTGCTTCCTGGCAGTGCCAGTGCGTCCGCGGTCAAATGTATTGTCATCAATGTATCCGCCTCCACCATTGTCTGCCTGCTGATACCAATGTGCTGAGCCGCATCTTCACTCAAATGAACTTCAAATGCGACTGCAAAAAATACATTCCTTACTTCGAGTTTCTGGAACACCGGCGTGACTGCCCGTCTGCCAAATATTCCACTCCTCCTGCCCGGTGGAAGTGCATGCTGAAGACAAGTCTCCTTCAGTGTTATGAATGCGAGGCTCCTATCCAGTCTCCCATTTTCTTGGTGAGCTGAGCTCTGACTGAATTAATTTGGGTGCAGCTTGTTTTGATTTTGGTTTATCTGTTCATGCTAACCTACCCTTGTTGCAGCTTTGAAGTAACAATCTCATTTGTAGCGCCTGCTACCGTGGTGATATCAGCACCTACGGCTACAGGCACTGTACTGAGCTTGAGTACCTCCTCCGAGCTATAAAGGTCAAATGCATTGCCTGCAAACAATACTTTCCATTCTCCTGGTTGGGGTCGCGCCAGGTGGGCGATTGCCCATTCAAGTGTGAATTGCAAAACATCGCCCCAGGCTCGAGTGCCCCAAAAAAGTTATGTGGTAATACATGCCTCCCACATCTGCTCCCCTCGTCTTGCATCCACATGGTTGTTTGAATGGTGCTAGATGGTTGTGCTGGTATAGCGCCTGCTTTCTAGTGCTAGGCAATTGCATGGCTGCTTGGCCGGCCATTTTCAGTTGGTTCTTGGTTTGTGGTTGGTTGTTATTTTCCACTAGTATTGTATGGGTGTATGTCCGGTGCTCCACTCTTTCTGCATTGACCATGAATCCAGATGCCTTCTCTGCTTGCTGCTTGGCCAGTTCAATAGTCATCAGATACTTGCATTATGCTGCAGTGATATGTGGCACTTATTTCTCCTAGGTAGGTTGCAAAATTTGGAGAAGCAGCATGTTTCATTTTTTAGCGTGTTGTTTTTAAGTGTTAAATATGCCGGGCAGTTTGGAGGTATCTGTGTTGTTTGCGCACTGCATCATTGTTCCCCAACTTGAGGAAGTGGGGGTCATATGTGAGTAACGAAATTTATCCTCATTTCAGATGAAGAGGAAACCGAGAGACCTATGGCCGGCAACAATAGTATACATGGTATGTAAGTCCCCCAATTATTGGTTGCATGTTTACTCTTTAGGCCATTTGTGCTACTGGGACTTGAATCTTGCTGACCCCCAAACTATTGGCCTCATGTACATTCTGTTTTTAAGGGAAAAGTAAGCGAAAGGTTCATTTTGAGGTTGGTAAAATGGGCAAGCACATTTTTCACGGTGATGAGGTTGCGAGTGATGATGACTCATATGATGCTTCATATGATGACAACCATGTAAGTTTATTTGTGATTAAACCACTGATATGCAGCTTCATGGCTCACTCTTGTGTTTTGTTTGCTTGCTTGTTCACTGTAGCCTGAGTGTCAAAAGAGTGGCTGAGCAGGCCTTTAAGACACCTTGTGATAAGAAAGGAAAGATTGCAATGCCATATGGGCAGAAAACAAGTACTTGCTCACCTGCTGAGTTTATCTAACACGCTTTCTCTATGGGTTAATTATATATGTGCCATGTTAGTGTTGGCTTACTAGAGAATATTGTTATGGGCATGCTATGTTCACATACGTTTAAGCCCTGAACTCTGTAATAAGCATCTAAGATTACATTATAGCTGTGTTCCTTGTTAGCATAGAATAAGGTATTGATTATCTTAAACTCAGCCATATTTTTTTTACGACAACACTGTTTTGGGTTTTTTTGGGATGTCATGGTATTTTTCACCATACATAATCCACATCCAATAAAAGATCTTGTTTCACCATGCATAATCCACATCCTCTAAAAGATCTTGTATAAACAATTCACTGTGTTCTAGGGGTGGGTATGGGTCGGTCCACAATCCATTGGAACCAACCCACATGATCCATTTTTTTATAAAAAAGTGTCAAATGGGTTGACCCATTTGGGTCATACTACTGTGACCCGTGTGACCATTAGGCACTGAAATTGCTATTCATGTTGTTTGATCTCGGTATCTCACCCTCTTGGGGCCCATTCTTGGCTTCTTGTGCTGGTACCATGCCCGCTTTCCATGTGTTAATGCATGCTGCTCGGGGCTTTCTGAATTAAGGCTAAGGCTCCATCCAGTTGGTTGATTTAGGTTGCGGCCTTTTCTCCATCTACCTCCTGTGGGCAGGGTGAGCTAGCCTGGGTTTTGGTCCTGACTTCTCCTAGTAGTGTATTGTGGTTCATGAATATATTGTGGGCCTCCGGAGGTCCTAGCTGTTGCTTTGGCATGTCACCTCACCAGATGCTCCACTCTTGCTGCATTGATTTGCAAAACAATGACTCACAGCCTGCCTTTGTTCCTTGGTGCTTGGTTTAGGCCTGTTATGCTGTTTTGCTTAACTCACTGATTGCTGAAGTATCAAAGTTTTATCCTCATTTCTGATGAATATGAAAGCACCAGGCCACCAGCGGGCAACCGTACTATCATTAGTATGTACTTTCCCCTATTATTAATTGCATATTTATTCTTTAGACCATTTTCTCTTGTGGCCCTTCAATCTAGCTGCTGGCTCAGCTATGGCTCAAACGTACATGTTCTTGATGGCTCATCTGATGACATCCATGTAAGTTTATTGATGACCAAACTATTTATATTCGCTCATCCTCTTATAGATATATGAAATTGGGAATGTGGAATCGCATAGATACATGAAGTTGCATTGTTGTCTTGTTATGATTAGGTCTGAAATGGTATGTTTTGTTATGAATTATGATCAGGTCCAAAGTGGTATGTAGAGCGTGGTTTGATGATGTCGCACCCCCAGCCACCATCACACAATCACATCACATGTAGCACACAATCACATCTTCTCTTTTTCTTGTCATGTGAAATTGTGGGAGGAGGGCAGGTAGGCAGGAACATTGCTGGTGTGTAAGTGGCCGCTACATTGTGCAAAGTATTGTGACTAGACTTATATGTGGGGCTGCGTCAAAGAGGTGCACCCTGGAACTAAAAACTCAAAACTCAGGGTCATAACCCATTTATTGTCCGCCACTTTGTGCAAAGTATTATGGCTAGACCTACATGTGGGCCTCACATCAAAAGCTAGACCTGTAGAACTAAACCCGTGGGTTAAATCCATACGAACCCAAAAACATGAATACATTCCAACCCACCCTAACCCGTATTTAGGGTAAGCCCAATCCACCCCAACACATCTTGTGTACCCTAGCCTCGTGTAGCACCTTTGTTTGTTTGTCAAGAGTTTCTTGGGTTCTGTGTGCACATGCATGTGCATAAGAAAGAGAATATTGACAATGTGTCCCATAGTTGGGCCTATTGCCAAACTACAGCTTCACATGTGACTTGTGTTTGTTTGTTCATTGTAGCCTGAGAGTGGCATGAGAGTGGCTGAAAACGCCTTTAACACACATGCAAGTAACAAGAAAGTAAAGGTTGCAACACCATATGGGCAGAAAACAGGTACTTGCTTTCATCTAATATGCTTTCTTTATGGGTTAATTATATATGTGCCATCGTAGAGTTGGCTTATTAGAGAATATTGATATGTGCATTTATGTGCACTTGAATTAGTTTCCAAACTTCAATTTCCATAATTTAAGCAGTTTGAGAATTATTTCTATATTTACACAGCAAGCAATTGCCATCAAACTCTATTCTTACCTCTCTTTTTTCAAGCAGCCCAGGCTCCCTCGAAGCCACCTCTACAACTGTTACCTCGTCGCCCAGTCACCTGTAGCAGGAAGAGGGGTAACTTTTATTTTTTACTTGTAATTAAATCATATTATCCATCAACGCCGCAGCATGAACTTGTTTCTAAATTTGGTTTATAAAATTTTATGGTGACAAAATCAGCGCTCTTAACTGATGGCTCGACCAGCGACAAATGATGGGAGATACCAATATGTGCATTTATGTGCACTTAACTTGTTAGAGTCAATACAAGTGTAGCAGTTATGCCACGTACAGTTTGTAGTGAACTTTTGCGCATAATTAACAGGTGGTGACTAGGTGCAATGATCCTCAGCTGACAGACTTCATCGAGAGTGAATTCCTCTGCGACTAGCAACCAAACATTTCTTCAGTATGGAACAGATTGTGGAGAATGATGTTTTATTTGCCACAGATTTCCTGTAATTAACACTTGTGTAATTCTGAGGCTGTCGTGCAAAACACTGGTTTGCACTGTAGACTGTAGATAGAGTGGAGTTTGCAATAGGAGGTGGGATGGGAGGTGGGATGCGAGGTCTGCTGGAGATGGCCTGACTCTACAAAAATTGTACTTTGGTGAAAGGTGGAAGCCATCAAGATCTCCGAGTATGCCCAGCTGAGGAGAGTGGATTTTCCATTCGGTCTGAGTTGTAGTAACAGTAGGACTGTGTCGACATCATGAAATGAAAAACAGTAGAACTTGTGATGTTATTGCTGTGGTTTAGGGTAGAACTTGTGAAATGAAAAACGGTAGAACTTGTGATGTTATTGCTGTGGTTTAGGGTAGAACTCGTGATGTTATTATTTGGGGTGCTCGTTGCCACCCCTTAAAACATGACTATATGCGCTTCAATGTAGGGTGCCGGATGTGGAGAGATTTTTCCCTTTTAAAATCTGCATTGTCTGGTGCTAAATCAAGGCAACAACTCTTTCGGAAATTAATATGGTTCCCCACAGTTGTAATAACAATGCATTTTTGAATCTTTTAGGGAGTTGATACAAACGCTACAACTCCAACTCCAGCCGACGTGTCATGGAACAATAGGCCCACTTTGCAGCCTCTCTTTTCTTTCTTTTTCTGTCATCGAACAATTGGCCCACTTTGCAGCCTCTCTTTTCTTTCTTTTTCCAAAAATAAAGCACCTTCTTTTTTTTTCCCTAGAGAGAGGACAGGTCACAGCTGAGCTGGGCGGCTCTCACTGGGGGGAGAAACATATTCTCCTTTCCTCGCCTGCAAAGAATTGCACAAATTTGCAGCATACACTGCTAATTGGGCCCATGACCCACCTGTCAATACCATGAGTCTCTGGAGCAGAGGCTCGCCATCGAATCCAAGGTGAGATCGATATCTTCCCCTAGAAGAATCCAACTTGGGTCACCCTATCCATGGCAGGTTCCGCCGCTCTCCCGCACTCCGCCGACCTGGATCTGACGCGCTTCCCCTTGCCGCTCTCCGCCTCCTACCTCCTTGCGGTGGCCGGCTCCTCAGCGGCCTCCTGCTTCCCCGGAAGCAGGGGTCGATGCCGGCGAGGTCCAGGACCAGGACCAGGAGGAGGAGGGGCTCGTCGCGAGTGGTGACCGCGCCTTGTCTCGCTCTCTCCCCACGGGCCGTGCTATTACAACTTTGGTCTGACTAATTATGTACCGAATTGTAACAAGTGTCTGGTTGGCTGGTTGCCATGCTATTACAACTTTGCTAAAAATTCATTTAATCACTTTGTTCTTCAGCCTATCCTAGATCCCTCAGATCTCCTCAGATGCAAATTGCCCCCAAAAGAAATTCCTATGCCCAAGTCAATTATTCATATAGTATACAATAGTTGATGGTTAATTTATGATTTGCTCCAGCTTGAATGTCGCTCTATTGTAAGCAGCTGATGGGGGATGCAGTTGCTCCCTTCTGTTAGTCTCATCGAGTGAAAAATCTAAACTTCTAGCTACCATTTATACCATGTCAAAATATTTATTTATATGCAGTGTATGATTTGTAATGATATTCGTGTGTTTCCTTGAAAAGCAAAGGTGCATGTTTTCTGTGGTTTCAAGATAATTTTTAGCCTCACCATAACTTTTATTGAAAGTAGCTAAAATTTGCGCTGCCATAAATCACTTAAACTTTGTTTCAAACTTATGTACAAATTGAAGTTATTCATTCTCGCAATGCAGGACCAACGGTCGTAATTGAACCACTGATATCAATAACATATTTCATATACTTCCAATGTTTAGGCATGTATCTATATGCTGTTAGTCAAACTACATGGAAAAAAAGGTTAGTATAAGTAATCGCAATTCTAAAATATAAGTAGCATACCTTATGATCATAGGATGTTCGTGTCTCCAGGCCAAACTCACCGACTATAAAAGCTGCTTTGACTGTGACAAGACCCTGATTCCATCTTCAGATTTGTTACATCTAACAACAATTCACGGGTCAAGAGCACTTGACGGAGCACTTGATCAAATGCCTAACTCGAACGAGTTGTCCTCGTAGCAATCCTAAATTATCTCATATCCCTGCTGATCTTCCTGTACAAGCTTCTTCTTGCTTCCCTTTCGTCCTCATCCCTCCATCCTAATTTATCATACATGCAGTGGCGGATCCAGGAATCATTGAAGCCCTGGGCCAGACGGCGGGGCGGTGGGCATGGGCGGCACCACAACAGCCGGCAGGGCGTCGGGCGGCGCGCCGGACGCGGCCGCGTGGCAGCACCGGCGCACCGCGGCAGGGCGGGCTGGGCGCCTGGCGGCGCGTTGGGGTACCAGCCGCCTGGCGGCAGGGCACCGCCGCGCTGGAGCCTTGGCCCTAGGAGACTGGTACACATTTATTCAACAGATAGCACAGTTTACCGTAAAACCCGTTGAGGCGGGCACTCGAGAAAAACAATAACAAGCAACAGGAAACGACAACTACACTCCAAAGCACGACCAGGACTGGGTCCAAGTCGGGATCAGAGTAACACGCCAACGGAAGCATCTTGAAACGGGCCAGCACCACAGGCAGCGTCGGGTGCAGAGCGACCAACTACTCGACGTCCTTGGCAACAAAGTCAGGGTCTTCCTCTGATAAAGCAACAAAGGAGGGGTGAGTACAAAAGTACTCAACAAGTCCAATCACACTCACGGAAGGGGATAATCACAGAGTATGCATAGGATAATCAAGGAATGGCTAGGGTTTATTTGCAGTAAAGCCAAGTTTTTCACATGCAAGGGCTGGTTTTATAAAAAGGTTTTTATTTGGTAACTCAGTAGTAAAAGGGGGTTTTGATCCACACATGATCCTATTTTATAGCTATCGGACTCCTCATCTGCAGTAGCTCACAGCACAACTGCCGGACACCTTCCAAAACAACTCACACCATAAATCACCCATTCCCAAAAATGCTAGTTGTGTGATCAAATCGTAACCCGACCAATACCGTGGACACGGCTATTCGACCAATATGTTGTGTTTATAAAACTAGGTTCAATATGCATCAAAGGATGAGATTGGACTTGCCGTCTTCAAAGCCTTCAGGGAAATCTGGCTCGCGGTACAAGTCCTCGGGCTCCGGCTCGTGGTACTGGTCTCCAAACTTTTCGGTGGGAGCTTCCTCGGTCACTACATGATCTACGACACACACAAGTAATCACACAATAAATAAAACAACAATCACGATTTACCGTTGAGCTCGAACAGGGAAAATCAAAGGAATAAAATTGGAGAGATTATTTTTGGGATTTTATTGTCATAAGAAAGGGTGTGGTAGAGTTTGGGAAGTTTTGGAGAATTTTTGGCACATGACATGATAAGCCGATCGAGTTTAAGGATTTAAACCGGGCTTTTAGGATTTAATCGGGAATTAGGTTAAAAGAGAAAGGACTTATTTGGAAATTGTGGAAAAGTCTAGGTTTACTCTAAAAGAGTAGGAACCTAGTTGGAAATACTTTTAGGAGTGGAGGGGTGGATTTGAAAAAGTGCAAGGGCCTCTTTTGAATTGGAATAGAGAGAGAGAAAGAAAAGTGGAAGGACTCTTTTTGGGAAAGGAGATGAGGGAGGGGGTTATGGGGAAAAATGCCATCTTCTTCCTCTGGATAGAGGAGGTGCACGAACAGAGGGGCAGAGGTAGTTCTGGTCGGCGGGGAAGGAAAGAGAGAGGAGGCCAGGGATCGCACGACGTGTGCTCTATGCACTTGCCAATGTCTGCGGACAGATCGCGGGCGAAGCTCCTCTGCCACCAAAGGATCGCTTCTGGCGGCAGAGTTCCGATGCGTTGGCCCAGTGCGGTCATGCCACTGGTGCACTCGCACTGGAGATAGCACAAGCAGCACTGCCAACTCAGGCAGACCTCGCGTTCGTGGCGGCGACGATGCCAGTGTCGTTCCACGACCTCCTGGACGACGCTTCCAGCGAGGATACGGATGTGGGGCCAGGACTCCGCAGTGAGGCGCACACCCCGAGGGAATGCCTCATGACCGAGCTTGCGGATCACAACACCACGCTGCCCTGCCAGCAGCAGCCGGCACTCCTCCTGACCTCACGCTAGCGCACACTACAAGAATTTCGCTGATACATGACAGTCGGATTCCATCACAGGTTGACGAAAAAAATTCACGCTCAGGTATCCATGACGTACCAAAAATACATCATGTATTGCGCGTCATAGTTTGTTTGACCCACGTAACCGTCATACATCAATGATTCTTATCCGTCATGGTTGTGCTGAAAGGGTGATGTCTTTAACAAGGGCGCCACATAAGCATTTGCCACATCCATCGTCCAGCGTGGCTTGCCACCGTGGCTTCCCATTTTCGTCATGGATTCACAGCTATGTGGGCTTTGTTTCGTAGCCCAATTTAACTTTAAACCCAATAACCAATTTATTATTGGATCACATTTTGAGGCCTTTTACTTGAGGCCCAATAACTTATCACAATTTTAAATCTGATGACCCCAATAATCATTTTAACAAAAATCAGCCCAGTTTTTTGTTTTGTCTAAAACCGGCACAATGCTAATTTTGATAAAAATTGCCCACTACTTATTTTTCAAAAAATCTCCCCAATACTGGACACTCATGCATACACAATCATGCGTTCAGGAACTGATAATATAGATGCCATCACAGAAATATAAGATTTGATTACATCATCCACATCATCACTGCATCATGCAACAAAAACTACATCCACATTTTCATATCCTCTCATTCCAGCAGAGCAGCCTGAAACACATTGTAGTTGAGAATGAGCTGATGCAGCAGATGACATCCTGCAAACCAATACGACAGAGTTCAGATGCAAAAGACCTACGATAGAATAGAAAGAAGAGAAGTTCCCTATTTGACACGGTTGACGTAGAAAATCAACACACAGGCCTGAGAGAACTCGTTGACCAAGCTCAGACCGCAAACCTTCGAAACCAAGGCGTGCCAGTCAATCTGACCTTTTGATTGACAAGGAATCGGTAAACGTTAGATTTAAGAGCGTATCGATTGGTTTTTCTAATGTCTCTCCAATTCTATCGGCTAGCGAAGCCAATACAAAAAATGACAAAGAATCAACTGGGTTAACCGATTGGTATAAATGATCGGCTAGGATAGCCGATTACGTGATAAAGCAGTGTAAAGACTACGAATGTGTAATCTAAACAATACTTTTCCTGCAACACTTGAAATAGATCTAAACGGCTTTTTCCGATGGATGAACGGTATGATAAGATAAATAGCCGATCAAATCTACTCCAAGTTCGATAATTGTGGTAAAAACTAAAACAACAAGATAAACTTGCGGATCTAGCAAATACCGGTAAACTGTGAATAAATCTAGACGAGATAACAGTGATGCGCCAGAGATCAAAGCCGAGATATTATTCGATAACTGTGAATAATTTCAAACGAAGCAACAGCGATACGCCCAGATGCTAAAGCCTGGAAATTACTCTGCAAAAACTCACTAGCAAGCCAAGTCGCTCGAATGTGAGGTGTCCTTGACCAACTCGAGGGCACTTGCGAAAAAGAGAAAAGAGGCGAAATCGCCGACAGGAATAGTAGATTGCAAAAGTAGTAAAGTTTTGTTTATGTTGGTGTGTACAATTTTTTCAGGCCTCGTAGGGCCGCTATTTATATCCCGAACTGACAGACTCCTAATCGATTACAACTTCTATACTTTTACTCTACAGAAACAAATCTTCCCCAAACACAACTCGTACATGAGTCGGACACCACAAAAAGCAAATCTAAACAAATCCGGCTCCCACCGGATTATAGTATCTTCATCGGCTACGACATCTTGACCGATTCTTCCTCCTGCAGCATGGATTCCTTTTACCAAAACCGGCATCACTGCTTCCGAATCGGCTTCTCCTCCTTATTGACGCCGGCCTTGACACGTGTCCAAAAACGGTGTCAACACATGTCCCCCAGTTTGGAAGTAATATATGATTTTGCTCCGAAACTCTCTCTGGTCATGATTGCATCTTTGAAACATCTCCGCGCACGATATCCAAAACGCTCCTTATCCCACCATGAACGGCATATGAAACTACTTTTTTACCCTTCCGGAGGCAAGGCTATAAATACTCATCTTTACCGCTCCGCCGTCTTCTCCACTGGTTCATCTACGTGGCTTTTCTCTCTCTCAGTAAACAGATCTGCAATCGCTTCATCAATCCTCTCGAGCTCTTGGCCTCCACGCGGATTTCAACCATGTTGTTCATCTCTTCCACCAGTGAATACAAATGGCTTCAATCTCCGAGATCCCCGTGGTATAAATCTATTCCCTTTCCTTCATCTTTCTTCCGCCATTGTTCCTGTTTCCGAGCTCATAGTGTTTATCTTTCATCGTTTATAGGCCCTTAGGGATCAGATCATCATTCCAATGGCAAACAATTCGATCATGTACTGTTTAGGACCCATGGGGAATCCTGACCCTACAGATCTGATCAATTTGGAGACCAATCAGATTCCATTCAAGCTCTCCAACCCAAATCTCCTAGATTTGTCCCAAGCATTTCGCTCATGGCCAACAGTAACTCCAGGATGGAGGAATTGGTACCGACGCATAGCAGCCTCCAAAGGCATCCAATGGGACGAATCAGACATCGGCCAGTGCATAGATCTATCATTATCGGACATGAACAAGAACGAAGCAATGCTGATATCGGCCTCCTACTTCTGGTTCGATGCTCTGAATGCCTTTCTTTTTTGCCATGGACCGATGACCCCCACCCTGATGGACGTCCTGAAGCTAACGGGTCTTAACATTTCTGCATCGGACCGAGCATACGATTTGCTATCCAAAGCCTCTTTCTGATTCGAAACTAGGAACATCGGAGGATGGAAAGGCTATGTGACCATGAACACCAAACAAGGATCAGTAGACACCAGTGAGCATGCTGCCTTCCTCAACATGTGGCTAGAAAAATTTGTATTCTATGGCAAAACAATCGGACCGACCATCAATCTGTTGAAAATGGCAGAGGACTTGGCACTTGGCAACACTATCCCCCTAGGTAAACATCTCCTCGGCTCAGTATACAATCTGCTGCATCAAGTATCGATCAGACTCCAATCAGGTCAATCGATAACTTGTCTAGGAGGCCACTGGTGGTTCATCTAACTGTGGTTGAACACATATATGCACAAGACCATGGATGTAGATCTGAGGAGAATGGAATTTCCATCAGATTATGCGGAAGATGAAGAAGTCCGATTCCGCCG
>NC_053137.1:21647379-21657379 GCF_016808335.1 Panicum virgatum | reverse complement strand
AACCGCCCGAATTAATCCGGCTCAAGTGCGCTAACCAACATCCATTCGGATGAAACGGCTATCACGCACTTCAAACGGAGTAATCCGACAGTCTGTCGGGTAAGATCCCGATTCAACCATGGTAGGTCCGATCGAAACAACATGCCTTACTCGAAGGTGAGCCCAGAGATTACAACAAACCGTAGCTTTTACAACACAGAGTTCAACAGTAATTATTATTACAAACTGAGTTGAAGTAGAACAGGAGTTCAGAGTCTCAGTGCAGCGGAAAGAAAAACGTCAACTACCGACGATATTACGACATCACGATAAAGCCTGTACATGATGTCATTCTCGCCAAACGTCCCAAAATAGCTCACCTGAAAACAAAGCCACAAGCAAGGCTGAGTATACTAATACTCAGCATGGCTTACCCGTCCGTGGGTATTCTTAGCCCATAACTAGACCATGAGAGGTTGACAGGCTCTAGGTTTCTTTTGCTGAAAAGCCACAAAGAGTATGTCCTTACTTTCAAATTTTAGCTTTCAGGTTCTAAATTCTTTAACCATTCTGGGTAAGCACCTATACTAATAAAGCAAGGTAGATATTAAAACATCCATCAGTATTGATCCATCATCTTGTTGCACTTGTTACTCTATGTGGCAAAAGGGTTAAGCAGTCTCAATATCTCCATCCTGAATCGAATTTCATAACCTTGCAAGGGATCCTAAACCACACGTTTGAAGCACCGACGAGTCACTCCAAACAACCGTTCCCATCATATTCCGGGTCGTGGATCAAAGCCACCCCAAGCGACTGCAGGACTATACCCGGTACTCCTCCCAGTCGGTGCGTGTGAAAAACCAAATTACGAGGGGTGGGTAGAGTCCACTTGCTGGACCAATCAGGTAATGGGCTTACCGCTTACCATATTTCACGACATGTGGCTAGGGCGTTCAAAGCGCTTAACCACCACTACCACACACTGCGACCTTAGCCAATTCATCAACACAGACAGGGTACACTTCCAGGTCATGATACACAACCCCGTCCGTGATCCTTATGGTGATTGCAGAATAGTAAACAATCAACTCCTATGTCGCGCGAGTGACAGGAAATCACTCGACTTCTGCCGGTCCTATTAGCAGAGCATCTATTCGACCCTGACTGGTTGAACATTCCATTGGATTCCTACCTTTTTTGCATCTAGGGTTTCAAAGCAAAACCTAGACTTAATGCATAATAGATATATAGATAGTAAGTGTAGTAATTGAAAGATTGGGTTATGCACTGGGGCTTGCCTTTCAGAGGTATGGTTAATAGTTAAGTCTTCTTTGAGCTTTGCTTCGGGTTATCGAAAACTTCCATCAATGTCACTTGGGCTTCACGCAGCTTACTCTCGGACTTTGACTCCAACTTGCATGTTCCGTCGGCGAGAACAATCGAGTCTACATGATATGCAATGATTTGAATTAACTGGTTATTAATCTTATAGCTTTCCTTCACAATAAAGTTGTAATCTAACAACTAACATTCAACTCATTAATTCAAAACCTAACTAGTTACACAAACAGGTTTGGAATTTAGAAGAATTTAAATTTACACAAGGATATACTAGTAGGTATATACAAGCAACCAAAGATTTGAATTCGAAAGAATTCGAATTTAAGCAAACCCTATTAGTTAAGCAAACAAGTAACTAACAAGATTTGAATTTAAACGAATTCAAATTCAATCCAAAATGATCTTGACTAAATAATCTACACTCCTAAATCTATACTTTGGCAATCATTGACCATGTAGCTATTCAAATTCAAACAAACTAAAGAAAGGATTTGAAAAGGCTTTAAATCTATTAAACTTCACTACTAGCATAATCAATTTTTATAGCCCAAAGCACATGATAACTAGGGCTAATAATTTAACTATGCACATTCATAAACAGGACAAAGCCACTGTAAATTTTTCAAATTTTTGAACTCAACAGAACAGGAGCAATAAAATAAACAAATTCAAATCTAGGATTTGAAGATTCATTTTTAATTTGAAAACTATAGGGGATATAGCTTTGAAACTTTACCAGCAAGCTCTACTATATGGGAGAAGAATGCCATAAATTTTCCATGAATTTATAGAGCCTACAAGCAGGGTATTTGAATTAAGTTTCAAATTTCAAGTTTAAATAGAAACCTTATGCTAAACAGAGCCATAAACCACCCAAAAATTATTATGGACTCCTCTATCCCAGAACAGCACTTGGAAAAAATATTAGGGCACGAACACATCAGGAACAAGAGTAAACAATTTAAATGCAATTCAAGATAGATATGAATGAATTCAAAATATTTCAAACTGTATCTATGCACTGCTTCTGAAAATTTTACACAAGGCTATACATAACTTAGACAAGCTGCACACCAAAATTCAGATAAAAAAGATCTAGGAATTAAAAGTTATGCCCAAGATTCCTTTTTACAAGAATTTAAAATACAACACAAAATAATACTTTTCAGAGTAAAGTCTAGTAACAAAGTTTGTAGAGCTACACTTCTAGAACATAGCAAATCTGGTTTGACAATTTTTGGATTTTTCTACAAATTCCTACGAATTTTTGGAGTTCGGGTTTGAAATTGGGGAGGTACTGGCGTTTTTGCAGAAAGGACCCTGGGAGTTTTGAAAGTAAAGCAATTGGGTCCCTGGGACCGCTTGGCAGAGCAGAGCATCGCCGGCAGCCGGAATCCGGCGAGGGGCGGGGCCGGCGGCGAGGGAGGAGGGGTGGGAAAGGAAAAGGAGCTCACGGCGGACCTTGGGGCAGCTCAAGTTGGGGGAGGTGAGGGCCGGAGGCGGCAGAACAATGGCGAACAGAGGCGGCGGCGCGAGCTGGGTGACGGGCGGAGATGTTTTGACGGCTAGAGTGCAAGGGGGAGGAGGAGAGGTGGTGGGAAAGCTTTAGGGTGATGAGGCGGTCCCTGTGATGCTCTCGGGGAGGGAGGAGGAGGAGCAGAGAGGCAGGTCCGCGTGTGGCAGGACGGCGGCGAGGAGCAAGTCGACGGCGAGGGTGTTCCCTGTGCTCTGAGGAAGGGAGGAGGAAGGGGAGCAGGTCGAGGAGGTTCAGGGGCACATGTGGAAGCTATTGGTGCTCTCCAATTGGAGGTGGGTGCAGCAGAGGGAGCCAGCCACGGCGGCAGTGGCGTGGCGGCGGCGGAGCAATAGATTCCGACGGGTGTTTGCGCACAGAAGAATAAAGGAGGAGGAGAAACTGGGTGTGCGCGAGTGCTACGAGCGATGGGGGGGTGCTCCTGGATAGTCTCCAAGCCAAGAAAGGAAGAGGGGAGGGAGCTGAGCGGCTCTCGGCGGCGGGCAGGTGGCCGTGGCGCGTGCAGGAGCGGCACGACGTGCCTGCGCGAGGGGAAGCCAGAAGGGGTTGGGGTGGGACCAGAGGAACGCAGGCAGCGCCGGGTGGCGTCGAGGAGTGGCGTGGGGAGGAGCAGCTAGCGGCC
Organism: Panicum virgatum; assembly: GCF_016808335.1. Taxonomy (NCBI): domain Eukaryota; kingdom Viridiplantae; phylum Streptophyta; class Magnoliopsida; order Poales; family Poaceae; genus Panicum; species Panicum virgatum. Next base: position 21,653,900 of record NC_053137.1, on the reverse strand, counting down.
GAGAGCGCGCGGCGGTCGGCGGCGCAGAACAGAGGTGCAAACCGCGGGGAAGGAGGAGGAAGAAGACAGGGATGCAAACATAAATTTAGAAAAGTACAAGGGGATTACTGAAAAGTAAAATTTTTCCCCCTTCTTTAACTCAAATGAACAATTGACCAAAATAAAAGTTGTAGATTTTGAAAATCTCTACCACTTTGCTTTAAGGACCAGCTTCAAAGGAGTTCAAATTTTGAAGTTATTTCAAAATCCAACAAATTGCTCAATTTCAAATAAAACCAAAGTAAGTTTTACACTTCAAATAAATCCTTGAATGCATTTTTAGTTATTACAGTGGTTAAAAAGTTAAAAACATGGTTTATGCAAAGAAACCCCTCACAAACCTCGAAATTACTTTTCAAGCCAGCACTTTTGCAAAAACAACCCTAAATTTTCCATAATTACAAAAATACCCCTACCTTTATTTCAAAAACTCAAAGTTTCAAAGTAACAAACATCACCTCAAATCATGCTAACATTTAGGATATAACTTCCACCTTTTTAAAAACAAATTTATTTGAGCAAAAGTTTGAAAATGGTTTAAATTTTCAAACATCACCCTTATTTAAAGAAGTTGTCATTTTATGCTCAACTTTTCACTTTTACCTCTTGAGTTCAACTAGACTTTGGTTTATTAAGACATAATTGACATGCCTACTCAAATTCACATTCATATTTGGAATAGTTTGGAAGTTACATAAATTTTTTTATTAAGCCCTTTATAAACTGGTGTATAAACAAACATACACATATATACTTTTGTTGGTAAAAGCAAAATAAGTGTGATGTTGTTTAACCTTTACCGGTCCTAAAAATGTGATGTGTACTAAACTCTTTTCAGAGAGCTAGACACCTAGGGTGTCACAGCCTTCCTGTAACGCTCGGTTTATAAGACGCTCCCTGCCCCAAAACCCGCTCAAATCCCAGCCCAAATGGCCGATTTTGGCCACCTCCGGTCGAGCGCCGCCGCGGAGCTTGCTCTCTAGCGAGCCACGCGTCCCCGACCCCGCGCGCCGAGTCCCTCCTGGGCCGCGCGATTTCCATCGGACGGCCCAAAACAAAACCAACCCGAGTCAACTGAGGCAAATACCGGTCAGTGCCGTCAGTTTTGCATATGAGCCCCTCCTTTTCCTTGTAATCAACCCGCAGTCCACAGATGTTCAAAAATATTTACAGATCGGCCCATATATTTACACGGACCCCCCTGAGTTTCTTTAAAATAAAACTCGCCGATCCACCCTCGCAGTTACTCCTTACCAACGAGATTCTTTGTAAAGGCCTCGTAGTGAGTTTGCTAGTCATCTCACCTAAGGAAGTGTGATGAACAACTAGCGTAGCTCATGACTTGTGGGTAAAGATGTGCAACCTCTGCAGAGTGTAAAACTGGTATACTAGCCGTGCTCACGGTCATGAGCGGCCCAGATCCTCCTTTTGATTAGTGGGGTTATCTTCTTTTGATGAGGCAGGTTTCCCCGGGTGGTTTGGTTTGGTTTGGTATGGTTCTCAGTAGTAACATGATTAATTTTGATTAATTATTATGTAACTGGGTTTATGGTAATTCATCAACTGGTAGTAAATAGCTTTAATAAAATTTTGCCAAGACTTAAAAGCTAATGCAGTGAGTCAGCCAACCTTAGAGCCTCATAGTTTGTGTTATACTTGTTGAGTACAAGTTGTGTACTCACTCTTGCCTACTCTACTCTTTTTCCTCTTGGGGACACTCTACTGCTGCTCAGTTCCTGCCGACGCGAGGGAGTTCGCTCAGCGCTACCAGGATTACGAGGACTTCTAGGCGTTCGTCTCCCAGTCGACGTCCCTGTGGTGCCCAGCTTCCGAGAGGCTTCGTTTATGTTTTACGCTTCCGCATACTCTGTATCAGACTTTTGTCATTAATGTAATAAATAACATTCGTATTCGCTTTATTATATCTTTTTACGTGATATGTGCTGTGATATACTGTTTATTCTATTGTATATACGTGTGACTTGATCCTGGCACGTATATCCTTGCTCGATTTATGTCCTTTTATAAACCGGGTGTTACACTTCCCCCCTTAAAAAGAATCTCGTCCCGAGATTCGGATAAATTACCAAGTATAGAAAGGATGTATAGCTCGGGTGGGACCTATAAAACCCGGAAAAGTTCTGCTTTAGATAGTTTCTATCTTCTCCAATTACTTTCTCTTCTGGTCTAAGATTTTGGTCGGATACCTAGTATAAGGTAGGTCTGACTCGATTTTAACGGCTCCTTGCTTGATGATCTTAGTAGGAACTTCAGTGTACTGCTTGGGTTGGAAGGTGTAGAAAACACTAGGGATAACTCTAACTGCGAAGAAACCGGGTTCAATATGCTACTGGGCTACAGGGTTCAATGATTCCACATGATCCAATGGATGGATGAACTAGCTTCCTTCTCACGCCAATCTGTTGAGTACTTTTGGTAGGAGATATCTCGAGGTAGATTAAATTACCAACTGCAATTCTGATGATCTTTTCCTTCATCCGTATAGCTTCTTTGTCTATACTGGGCTACCTGGGGATAGTTCTGGTTAATCTTTACTTCTTTTTCTACCTCGGTGACAAGGGCGGCGTTCATCGATCTTGAAGTAACTCAATTGAGTTCGGCATTGTTGATTGTGTAATGCTTCAAATGATACCCACGGTTGTTGAAGTAAGTTGCTATGAAGGAGAGGCACTTATTCCTGATCCTTGGAGTAGATTAGAATATCGTCATAGGAAACAATGATAGAAGGGTCAAGCTTGGCGCGGAGACTGAATTCATGGGATACATGAATTACGCCTATGTATAGTGAGGCTGAAAAAAAAAATCCAGACATTCCTAGGAATTATCTGGTTGATAAAACTGATTTTGGAACATCACGGAGCTGGATGGTAGTCTGGTGAGAACCAGAGCGAAGGTAAATTTCAGAGAAAACTCTGGTTCCGGCTAACTGATCGAACTGAGTATCAATGCGGGGAAAAGATTCTGGTTGTTTGAGGGTCACCGCATTGAGTGGTCGGTAATATAATCTACACATAAACTCACGCTATTGTCCTCTTCTTCATAGATAGGGATAGGTATTCGCACAACGAAATATTTTGGACGGATGAAACCCTTAGCAAAAAGGTCCTGGGGTTGAATTTAGAGATATGAGTTATACCGGGTTCTTGTCCCAATGTATCCTTGGATAGGTCGCCATCTGAAGCAAGGATTCAAATGGTGAAATTCGATTGCAAAGGATGCTTTAAAAGAAAGCTAAAAAATGTGATTCTAATCCATGAAAATACCATATTTTCATGAGAATCAACATAGCAAGCAAGCATCACGGTACTGGTTCATCATTTGAGATTTTCTGCAAGAAAGAATGGAAACTGCAGCACGTTTAATCATCACCTCGATACTTTTACCAAAAGGCATTCCGGCTAATTATCTGGAAAGATGCCAGTGTTCTTTTGTATTACAAGAATATCTTCTGGTTTGATTTCTTCCGGAGCTTCTTCTTCATCATCTTCAGGTCCATTGGGGGTAATAGGAAGTATCGACTTTTTGTGAAGTATATCTGGGCGATGATATCTCTAAGCTCTAGAGTGAAGTCCTGTACTTGCTTCTAAAGAAATTCTATGCTCGCTTTGCACTGGGCGATCAAAGCATTGCTCTCTATGAGCTAGTCCTCCTGACATGCTCTAACCTCAATCTGTTGGGCTAGGGTCTCATCTCTGGCCGTGATATCTGCATTGAGTTCCTACGGCAGTGCAGTCTGCCAGTTTATGTTCCCATGGAAGGTCTGGGTTAGGCTCACTATTTGGGTTATAATGTGACGTTGAAACGGCTGATAGTGATACGGAGTTTTCTGGTATCGACTATGGTGTGGAGAGTCTTATTAGCCATATCTCCAACCAAGTGTCTAAAGTAAAACATTCGGAAGCATATTCTGGGCAGGATGCTCTTCTACTAGAAAAGCTCAATAGGATAAGTGGGCACCTTAAATGGATGCTGGTCATAGAAAGTAGTGCTGGCCTTCATGGCTGCTGCTTTCGAGGTGTCAGCTAGACAATATTCTATGACATCAATATCGATGGGCTGCCACTGAATACAAGTGAGGCACTGGGAAAGGGATATTTTCACTTATTGCTGAGACACTAACTAAAAAGACAGGTAAGTCGGGATTGAGAGAGTACTTGTCATAACTGGTACACTTGCAGGGGGTTTCGCAGGATGTATGATCCTAGTTTGTTCTTGTCCGACACGATCCATCTGTGCTTGAGTTCTTCCCTTTGTATTCTACATTCCTTCTTTCATTTGTTGCGCTCTATCTTCTGCTTTCGGCGATTGTTCTTACTGGGTTGGCTGGCACCTTGGCCTTGGTTTTGTGGTCTACCCCGGGGACATGCTCGAGCGAAGTGTTTAGGACTTCCACAGTTGAAGCAACGATCGCTATCGCTTGGATGGTGGAGCTGGCTGTTATCCAAAGGCAACGCTATTGGCGTACCCACTAAACCATCTTCAGGTGTAGGGTTTCTAGCTTGGCCCATACTTTCTCGATTAGGAGAACAGCTTCTAGCTCTTGAGATTATGTCCGCATCATGAGCTTTGCTAGCTTGACGTCGATGACGAGGAATAAATTCTGTGCAATTAATTTCCCAGTCAGTCAAGTCTATGGGGTCTAGCCTACCTTTGGGATTCCGACATTTTTCTCTCTCAAGTTTCATTGGAAGTTGAGATGGTAGCAGTAAGGAGTCTGAGTGAATATCCTCTATTTCTTTTATTTCACTTCGCTCCTAATGGTCAGCATCTTGTGGTTGGTGAACATGATACTCATTCAGTCGAGGACTTTGTCCTTGAGCAAGTTGACAGAGCAATTTGTTTTGGGTCTCCGTTAGTTCTCCTAGGTTGTGTAGTAGCGAGGATGGTGTTGCAGACAACCCACTAGCACTTTCAAAGCCTTGAGGGTTATTATGGCCTCCATGGTCCATCTGTATGGAGTAAATTTCTCCATTAGTTCTTAGGGATTCATAAAACCTTCGAAGTTCAATGGATAGGAATGAAAAGGTTTTAAACTTGAAGGGCCATGGACAGATCATTGGTATTCAATTCGTTTGTGTGACACTTCGTGTTCTGGAAACTAGACACTCTAGTTTTTAGTGTAAAGTTGGTTTTGACATTGCAACATTATTTAAAATTTTATTGCAAGTCAAAGGGCATTTTTGTAATTAGGGAAAAGTTTAGGGTTGTTTTTGCAAAAATGCTTGCTTGAAAAGTAATTTTAAGTTTTGTGAGGGGCTTATTTGCATAAAACATGTTTTTAACTTTTTAACTACTGTAAGAAGTGAAAATGCACACAAGGTTCCTTTTGAAAGGTAATTTTAAAATTGGTTTTATTTAAAAATGTGCAAATTGACGGATTTTGAAATAATTTCAAAATTTGAACTCTTTTGAAGTTGCTCCCAAAAGCAATGTTGTAGAACTCTTTGAGCTCTACATTTCTTATTTCAGGGGGTTTTGCATTTGAGCTCAGGAAGGGGGAGAAATTTTTACTTCATAGAAACCCCCTTGAAGTTTTCAAAAATTGCGCTCAGGTCCCTCCTCGTCTTCCTCAGCCCGCTCCCTCCCCTGCTCTTCTCTGCCGTGAGCCGCCGCTCACCGTCGGGCCACCTCCGCTCGCCAGCGAGCTCCCCGCCGCTCCACGCGTCCCCCGCGCGCTCCCCTGCCCCCCAAGCCCCGCACTCTCCTCCCGCGCGCGCCACGCTCGCCGCACTGCCTACCTGTGTGCCACGGCTGCTGCCGCTGCCGCCGAGCGCCGCCCGCGTCGCTCCTCTCTCCCCCTCCTTCCTTCTCTAGGAGTGCAGAGCCTCCAGGGCGCTGCCCTCACTTCATTTTCCTCACCCACGCCTCCCTCCTCGCCTTTCTTCTCCCTCGCGCGAACGCCGCCGGAGTTCCCCTGTCCCGCCGCCGCGCCACTACTGCCGCTGTGGACAACCCGCTCCACTGCCTCCCCGTCCGCGCCAAGCTCGTCCTTCGCTCCGTGTTGTTGCGCAGCTGCTCAACCTCTCCTTCTCCTCCCTCCCTCCATGCCAGAAGCCCCAAATCGCGAGCACGCCAGTGAGCCCGCCGCCGCAACCCGACGAGCTCGCGGAGCCGCGTCTCTGCTCAAGCTCCGCCGAAATTAGAACCTCCAGTAGCATCCTCACCCCCTCCTCTTCCTCACGCGCAGGATCCAAGCCGCCCGAGATCACCAGAGCTGCCAGAACGCCGGCGAACCCCACCTTTCTTCCGCCTCCGCCTCGGGTCCTCGCCGTTCCGCCGCCCCCGAGCTCTTCTTCTCTCACCCGACCCCTCCCTGAGGTCAGCCGTGAGCTCCCAAGCATCCCCCACTCCTCCTCCCTCGCCGCCGGCGACGCTGCTCACCGGAATCCGGTGAACTTTCTTTCTTTTCCCTCTGCCGACCGGTGAAGGACCTATTTGCTTTGATTTCAAAAGCTCCAAGG
>NC_053137.1:21629879-21642379 GCF_016808335.1 Panicum virgatum | reverse complement strand
TGACAACCCTGGCCCATCCGCCAGCTCTGTCTTCCCCGCGACGCGCCCGCGCAATAGCCCGCCGCTAATCTCGCCGAGATGCTCGCCGGCCTTCCCTACTGGGCACGCACGCCTAGGCTCGCCGCGCCGCCTTATAAATGCCGCCCGCGGCCTCCCCGAACCCTACCTTCCTCCATAGCCGCCACTGAACCCTAGGGCACCGTATCCCCCTCGCTCCGCATTGCGCCGCCGTACAGAGGTTCCTGCGCCGCCGAGGAACCACCGCATCGCCGTCCCCCGACCCCTGCACTCCTCTGCAGGAGCCTCGCCACGCACCCAGGCACCTTCTCGGGCCACAGCTGTCGACCCCAGCCTCTTCACGCCCCAGAATTGCCGCGGACTCGCCGCCGCAGGTGAGCTCGGCTCCGATCGATTTCTCACCGCCGGCGACCCCCGAGTCTCCCTAATCCCCGTGTGTACCCCTGCAAGATCACCACGAGCCGACCCGCAGAGTCCAGGCGCCCGGAGAACAGCCGCAGAACCCCGCCCGCGAGCACTGCCCCTGCTTCGCCGCCGGTCGGCATCGCCATCGACTTCGCCCGGCCGTCCAGCCCGCGCTGCACCTCGGTGAGCCACGCCTCAGTTCCGATAAATTTAGCGCTACATCTTGGAGCTGTAGGCCACCCCGTGGTCCCTGCACGCCGCACGCCGGCGATGCGCCGCCGCGCAGTCCACCCCTCGCCGTGGCGAGCCCCGCCCAAGCCCGGCCGTGCCCCGCTTTTGCCTCCAGTGGCTTACTCTTGCCGCGTAGATGCTCTTCGACCCAAACCCCGCTCGAATCCGTCCTGGGAAGGCCGAGATTGGCCATCGCCGGCGATCCTCCGCCACGGGAGCAGAGCTCCGGCGGTGTTCCGCCACCGCTCCCGTGCGCAAAGTCTCCCAGCCACCCGATCCAAGACCGACGTCCACGATTAGATCTAGATGCAGTTTTTCTCTGAGCCGCTAGATCTCGATCCAACGGTCTGGATCCACCTGTACCCCTTCGCCCTGGCCATTTTGTTAAAGAGCCCCTCATCTTTCCTGGAATCAACCCGCGGTCCAGCTGTGTTTAAAACTAATTACAGATGGGCCCAAAATCTTGCACAGACCCCCCTGAGTTATCTAGAAATTGAACCCGCCGTCCACCCTTGGCAGTTTTACGCGTTAGACCCTAGAACTAATGTTTAATTATGTTTTAGTCCTCGGTTTTGCCCAGAAACCCCCTGGGACTCCAGTTTTCTTACAAATAGGTCCCTGGAACTTGTTTTTGGCCTAGATTTTGCGTTTTAGCTCCGTTTTAGGCGTTCTTTATGTCCACGCGATTGTTGTAATGCGTAGAATAGTTTTAGACTAGTTTAGTGTGCTGTTTTTATGTATTGATGTACTGTTTCTTAGCTTTTGTTAGTGTTTGCTTGTATGCTTATTGTTGTGCCTTATTTTGGCGTTGCGAACGTGAGTAGACATTGAGCTACTGGAGAAGCATCAGTACCAGTGCCAAGAGCCATCTTCAGAGCAGTTTGAGCAGCAGGACAACTTTTGAGGAAGCCAAGTATAACATGAACAACCTATCACTTTTAAATACACTTTCATACTGCATTTTAATACTGTATGCCTATAAGGACTTTCCTAGCCACTTTATATCCTTTATATATATCCTTTGGGATGCATTTTGGTTAGTTGTGCTAGGTGCCGCGCTATAACACTCTTGATCCTTTTTAATTAATTTGATTAATGGTATATGCAACTTAATTCTGAGAGTGGCCCTCTGTGTGGCTTGAGTGGCTCACATCTCGTTAAAATTGGTTTTGTTAGAAACATGGTTTAGGGGGCCAGCACGGTGCTTACTGCCTGGTTGGCCACTCTCCATAAGGACCGGTTCATAGAGCGACAACCTGGGACAACAGGGCTACCACAAGACTGGAATGGGACGGTCTTGGCGTAATAATTAGGTCTTTTTGGTTTGGAGTAATTTACCTGCGGGGCAAGGGTGGTAAGCTTCTATGTCCCTCGTACTGAGTGGCCTCGTCTGTGGTATTCTTGGCGCCCACTAGACCCGCTACATAGTCGCCGATCCAACCCTCGCGGTTATTCCTTAACAATGAGGTTCTTTGTAAAGGCCTCGTAGTGAGTTTGCTAGTCATCTCACCTAAGGAAGTGTGATGAACAACTAGCGTAGCTCATGACTTGTGGGTAAAGATGTGCAACCTCTCCAGAGTGTAAAACTGGTATACTAGCCGTGCTCACGGTTATGAGCGGCCCAGATCCTCCTTTTTGATTAGTGGGGTTATCTCCTTCCGACGAGGGGGATGCCTCTCGGGGTTACCTTGGTGGTTTCGGTTTGGTTCTCAGTAGTAACATGATTAATTTTGATTAATTAATATGTAACTGGGTTTATAAAAATTCATCAACTTGAAGTAAATAGCTTTAATAAAATTTTGCCAAGACTTAAAAGCTAATGCAGTCAGTCAGCCAACATAGAGCCTCATAGTTTGTGTTATACTTATTGAGTACAAGTTGTGTACTCACTCTTGCCTCTTCTCTACTTTTTCCTCTTGGATACGCTACTGCTGCTCAGTTCCTGCCGACTCGAGGGAGTTCGCTCAGCGCTACCAGGACTATGTGGACTTCTAGGTGTTCGTCTCCCAGTCGACGTCCCTGTGGCGCTCTGCTCAGCTTCGGAGAGTTTTTATCGTATTTGTACTTCGCTTCCGCTGTATCAGACATTTTGTCATTAATATAATAAATAACATTCGTATTCGCTTTATTATGTCTTTTTACGTGATATGTGCTGTGATATACTGTTCATTCTGTTATATATACGTGTGACTTGATCCTGGCACGTATATGATTGCTCGGTTTATATCCTTTTATGAACTGAGTGTTACACTGCGCGGGGCTGCGAAGCGCTGCAGCGAGTTCACCACGGCGAACTGCGGCGCCAGCGGCGGCGAAGCGGCGGCGTGCGCCGTTCCGGCCTCTGTGGTGGTCTACTAGCCCTAGGATCTAGCGCAACAGGGAGAGGAAGCCGGGCTGGTGCTCACCGTGCAAGGAATTGGATGGAGAGGTGTCGCAGGGAGGCCGGCGACGAGGTTGCGCGGCGGCGTTCGGGGCAGAGCTCGTGGACAAGTTGGAGCAGGGCTTCTCCTGGCCTGATGGTGCGTTGAGGAGGACCGTGCGGGCACTGCAAAGGTGTATCGGGGTTCAGATCGGCTCAAGGCCCAACGGCGGCAGGAGAATCGCGAAGGCGGGCCGACTTACCCGCGGCGGCGTTAGGCGCAAATCCGGCCGCTGCAGGTGATGTAGCCGATCTTGGTGGCCGCAGTGTCGCTCCTGGCGCTCGGGCGGAGCTCCTACGGGGGTTTTCCGGGGCTGTGGCGTGGCCGGGCTGCTGGACTGTGGCAGCGCAGAGCTACGGCGCGGCGGAGCAAGGGGAGCGGGCGAAACTAGGGTTCGAGGCGGCTACGAGAGTGGGGAGATGAGGTGCAGGACGTGCGGGCTGGGGCATTTAAGAAGGCAAGGGCCTGTGGATCCTTGGCGTACGGGTCGGATCGCGCGCGAGAATCACGGCGTGGCCGTTCGGGCTTGAGCGGAGGGCGCGGAACGGAGAAAGGAAGGGGAAGAAAGACCTGACAGGGAGGGCCTGGGCGTCAGCGGGCAAACGGGAAAGGAAAGGCGTGGTCGACGGCGGGCGTGCAGGGGCTGCCAGGTGGGACCGAGTAGTGCGGGGCGCGTCCACGCTGACGGGCTGGGACGCGGGTGGTGGAAGCAGGTTGAGCTCGGAAAGGGAGGGAGGCGGTGCCGTTCTGGGCCGGGAAGAGAGAGGAAGGGGGTGAACCTGGACCATGTTGGCCGTGGGGGTTGCTGGGCCCTCATGAGAGGAAAGGTGGGAGGGCTGGGCTGCTGGTTTTGGGCTGGGGAAAAGGGAAGAGAGTGGCCCGACGGGGACTGGGTTGGGTTTTCCCATGGGCTGGTTTCTAGTTTTGGGTTTCTTTCTATTTCTAATTCAGACTAACACACAACTAGGTGAATTCAAATTCAAATTTGAATTCACAACTAGCACTCAAACAAATAAATTAATGCACCAGCATGAATGCAACACCAACAATTAAACCTATGATAAAATTTTAATTACTTGAGGAACAAAATTGGATTATATGCCATACTAAACACAATAAACCTTAGAAATTTAAATAAAGCCAATTAAATTTATTAATTGATGAAATTTAAATTATGGTGTTACAGACCCTACCCCCTTAAAGAAATCTCGTCCCCGAGATTTAGCTGGGCTGGCTAGCAAAGAGTTCTGGATATGTCTTCCTCAGCTCATCCTGTTGCTCCCATGTAGCCTCAGCTTCACTGTGATGACTCCACTGAACTCTGCACATCTTGATGCGCTTGTTCCGTGTAACCCTCTCTGATATCTCCAGAATCTTCACCGGATGCTCAGTATAGGTCAGATCTTCCTGCACATCTAACCCATCCAGTGCTGCCTGCTCCTCAGGTACTCGCAGACACTTCTTCAACTGAGAAATATGGAAGACATCATGAACTCCTGAGAGGCTGGTGGGCAACTCCAGGCGATAAGCAACTTCGCCTTTCCTCTCTAGCACCTTGAATGGACCAACATACCGAGGTGCTAGCTTCCCCTTGACATTAAACCTGCGGATTCCTCTCATTGGAGACACCTTCAGATATACATAATCATCAACACTGAAAGTCAGGTCCCTCCATTTGCCATCTGCATAGCTCTTTTGCCTACTCTGTGCAATCCTCAGATTTTCCCGCACAGCTTGTACCATCTGCTCTGCATCTTCTATAATGTCAGGGCCAAAGAGCTGCTTCTCACCAATCTGATCCCAATAGAGAGGAGTCCTGCACTTTCTGCCATACAATGCCTCAAAGGGGGACTTCTTCAAACTGGCCTGGTAGCCGTTGTTGTAGGAGAACTCAGCGTACGACGGGCATTTATCCCAACTAGTACCATACTGAATAGCACAAGCTCTCAGCATATCTTCCAACACTTGGTTGGTTCTCTCTGTCTGCCCATCTGTCTGAGGATGATAAGCGATACTGAAGCGCAGCTTCGTATCCAATGAATCATGGAGCTGCTCCCAGAACCGTGAAGTGAACTGAGATCCTCTGTCAGATATGATCTTCTTGGGCACACCATGCAAGCAGACAATCCGAGAGATGTACAACTCTGGAAGTCTAGCACCGGAGTAAGTAGTGTTCACTGGAATGAAGTGGGCAACCTTCGTCAGATGATCCACTACTACCCATATAGAGTTGTACCCTTTCTGAGTACGAGGCAATCCAACAATGAAGTCCATAGTGATTTCTTCCCATTTCCACTCTGGAATCTTCAAAGGCTGTAACAGACATGCTGGCCTCTGATGCTCCGCCTTGACACGCTGACAGGTGTCACAAATAGCCACATACTCTGCCACTGAATGCTTCATCCCATACCACCAGAAACGTTCCTTGAGATCATAATACATCTTCGTGCTGTCCGGATGAATAGAATAAGCTGTATCATGAGCCTCACTCAGAATCAACTTCCGGAGATCCTTCACATCTGGCACAGAGATCCGGTTCTTGTACCACAAGGTACCCTGATCATCCTCTCTGAAATTGGGAGCTTTGCCTTTCTTGAGCAACTCACGGATCTCCTGCAGCTTCTCATCTTCTTTCTGATGCTGCCTGATCTCTGCCTCTAGAGTGGGTACTGCCTCGAATGCTGCACTCGAAGTATGATGCAAGAAGCCCAGACTCAATTGCTCAAACTCCTCGCATAACTCTGGAGGCATCTGGAAAGCCACGGCCATGTTGACATAGCTTCTTCTGCTCAGAGCATCTGCCACAACATTGGCCTTACCCGGATGATAGTGAATCCCCAGGTCATAGTGCTTGACCAACTCTAACCATCTTCTCTGCCGCATGTTCAGCTCATTCTGCGTGAAAATGTACTTGAGGCTCTTGTGTTCAGTGTAGATATCACACTGCTGCCCATACAAGTAATGCCTTCAAATCTTCAGAGCATGCACGACTGCGGCTAACTCAAGATCATGAGTGGGATAATTCAGCTCATGCCGACGTAACTGCCGTGAAGCATAAGCAATCACTCTGCCCTCCTGCATCAGAACACAACCAAGACCATCCTTCGAAGCATCACAGTACACCGTGAACCTCTTGCTCAGGTTTGGCAGAGTAAGGACTGGCGCCATAGTAAGCCTCTTCTTTAGCTCATCAAAGGCCATCTGACGCTCATCAGTCCATATGAATGCCGCATTCTTCTCTAGCAAGGAAGTCAAAGGCTTCGCGATCTTGGAGAAATTCTCAATGAATCTCCGATAATATCCTGCTAAGCCCAAGAATGACCGGACTTCCTTCACCGTCTGCGGTGTCTCCCACTCGAGCACATCCTTCACCTTACTCGGATCAACTGCAATACCTCCCTTGGAGATGATATGACCGAGGAATGGAACCTCGTCAATCCAGAACTCGCACTTGCTGAACCTAGCATACAGCTGATGCTCTCTCCATCTCTGCAACACGAGCCTCAGATGCTCTTCATGCTCTTCCTCTGTCTGGAGAAGATCAGAATATCATCAATGAAGATCACCACAAAGACATCCAGATAATCCATGAAAACCAAGTTCATCAGATGCATGAAGAAAGCCGGGGCATTAGTCAAGCCGAAGGACATGACCGTGTACTCATACAGCCCATACTTGCAAGTGAATGCCGTCTTCGGAATATCCCTAGGATGGATCCTCAGCTGAAAATAACCCGTACGCAGATCAATCTTCGAGAATATACGAGCACCTCGAAGCAGATCGAAGAGATCCTCAATACGGGCAGTGGATGCTTGTTCTTGATGGTAACTGCATTCAGCTCCCGATAATCGACACACATTCTCTTCGAGCCATCCTTCTTATCTACTAGCAACAGTGGAAAAGCCCAAGGAGAGAAGCTGCGACGGATATAGCCCTTTGCTAGCAACTCATCAATAGTCTTCTTGACTTCCTCATGCTCTATAGGTACCATGCGGTAGGGCTGCTTTGCAATAGGAGCTGTGCCAGGCAAGAGATCAATAGAAAACTCGATGTCGCGTTCAGGCGAACGGGCTGGGACGCGGGTGGTGGAAGCAGGTCGAGTGCGGAAAGGGAGGGAGGCGGTGCCATTCTGGGCCGGAAAGAGAGAGGAAGGGGTGAACCTGGGCCGTGTTGGCCGTGGGGGTTGCTGGGCCCTCGTGAGAGGAAAGGTGGGAGGGCTAGGCTGCTGGTTTTGGGCTGGGGAAAAGGGAAGAGAGTGGCACGACGGGGACTGGGTTGGGTTTTCCCATGGGCTGGTTTCTAGTTTTGGGTTTTCTTTCTATTTCTCCTTTTCTATTTCTAATTCAGACTAACACACAACTAGGTGAATTAAAATTCAAATTTGAATTCACAACTAGCACTCAAACAAATAAATTAATGCACCAGCATGAATGCAAAACCAACAATTAAACCTATGATAAAATTTTAATTACTTGAGGAACAAAATTGGATTATATGCCATACTAAACACAATAAACCTTAGAAATTTAAATAAAGCCAATTAAATTTATTAATTGCTGAAATTTAAATTAGGGTGTTACACCGAAGCAACCTCGTCCTATATCGTTTGCATCATCCGGGACCGATAGCACAAGCGAGGTAGCCTTGGTGGAATTGGCCGATTAGACCATTACCCACGAGGCAACTCCGATTGGCTATAAAACCGACGCATCACACCCAAAGGGTGGACGCGACGAAGGCAACTTGTAGCGAATGCAGCTTCCCAAGAAATAGGTAGCAGCACGCAAGGACTCATTAATGGTCGGCATTGTTCCCACGGGACTGAGGGGACACAGGCGTCGAGAGTCGGCCGCACAAGGGCGGGGGGCCTCCCGACAGTCACAGGTCCAAGACAGCTCATGCGCCAGCCGATACACGGTAGCTAAGCCACCCAAAGCATCCCTCCACGCAGTGCACGGCGAGTCTACTTATGAGGAAGGTAGCCAACGGACCACTAAGCGCGATAACGAACAATATTCATCCCACCTTCAACCAAACTCGGTCGAGTAGTGACAAGCCTTAGCGAATCAGTGCAAATTTCAGAGGCTCAGGGAATGAGTTCAAAGACATGTTGACCGAAGCGTCAGAATCCCCAAGCCCGAACGCAGGAAACGAGAGCAATCCATCGCCGAGGCCAGCCTACGAGTCCCCCTTGCACAAACTTGAGAAATGAGTTCAAAGATGTAACACCCTAACTTAAATTCCAGTATTTTATAATAATTTGATTGGGCTTTATTTAAATTTCTAAGGTTATTTGTGTTTAGTCTTGCATTTAATCAAAATTTTGTTTCTTAAGTAATTAAAATTTATCATAGGGTTAAATTGTGTTGTTGCATTCATGCTGGCGCACTTCTTTTTTGGTTGTGTGCTAGGGTTTTGAATTCAAAATTCGAATTTGAATTCAAATAGTTTTGTGTTGAGAGTAATTAGAAACTAGAAAAGAAAAAGAGAAGCAAACCCAAAGCAACTCAACCCAAAACTCAGCAGCCCAGACCACCTCCGCGCGCGGCCCAAACCCGCGGCCCAGTTTTCTTCCCCGCGCCCAGCCCAGCAGGCCTGCTCTCCCGCATTCAACTCACGCGGGCCCAGCCACTCTCTCCCCCCCCAGCGCGCTCGTCCCACCTTGCGCGCAGCTGCCCAGCTCCTCTCCCCGCCTCCCGTTTGGCCCGCCCGCCAGCGACTTCTCCCCTCACCGACAGCGCGGCCCCTCTGGTCATCCCCTTCCCCCGTGCCCTCCGCTCACGCAACGGCTGCGCCGCGTCACCCCGCAATCCTCGCCGGAGATTCCCTTCCCCATCTACACCCGCGATCCTCGGCACCTCCCCTTTAAACGTAGCTGCACCCCTGCGCCCTCCCCCATCCACAGCCGCCACCAAGAAAACCTAGCTCTGCGCCGCTCCGTCTCACCACGCCTCTGCTCCGCCGCGGCCATGCTGCCCCGCTACACCGGAGCCCAGGCCAAGCCTCGCAGCAGCTCTGCCTCGGGCTTGGGAAGTTTCCCGAGCCCGCTGCCCTCGGCCACCACCACGACCTCACCGGAATCGACCCCGGCCCCACCGCCGCAGGTGAGGCTACCTTCGAGCAATTGCTCGCCGCCAGCGAAGTTCAGGCCATCCTAACCCCCTGGTTCGCTCCGCAGCTTCGCCACAACTGGACTGGTGGAGCCCAGGAACCCGGAGCACCGCTGCGTCATCTCTGTCCACGAGCACCACCGCGACCTGCCGAATCGACCTCGCCGCCGACGTCCCGCTGCGTCACGCCCCCGCCTGATCGTAGTACTCGGTGAGCATCACGTCGGCCCCTCCTTTCTTTTGCGCTGGATAATTAGGCCCGTAGCCCATGTCCGCATCTAGAACACCGCCCGCCGGCGAACCACGGCCGCCAGCGCCGCCCTGCACAGTCGCACGCCACGCCAGTGCCCCTACGTGCCTCCTAGTGCCCCTGGACGAGTTTGCCTTGCCGCGCACTCGCTCCTCGACCAAACCCCAGCCGGATCCGAGCCCCAGAACCACGCGAACACGCACGCCGGTGATGCGCCACTGTGCAGAGCCGCCACCGCTTTTCCTAGCACCGCCACGGACCTCCCCGAGGCCCGCAAGGGTCCCAGGTGGACTACACGTGCCGCGTAGGTCACCCCAGACCCAAATACGGGTCGATTTGACCCCCGGACGGCCAAGTTTGGCCAAGTCCGGCGAGCTCCCGCACAGCACCGCCACGGAGCTTGGTCTCCGGCGAGTCCCGCCGCCGCTCTCGCGCGCAAGGCCTCCCAACCGTTCGATTCTAGACCTACGCCCCAAATTAGATCCAAAGGTCACCAAATCCAAACCCTCACATCCAAATCCAATGGCCCACAACCTTAGATACCGGTTCGGCCTGTCACATTTGTTAAAGAGACCTTGAGTTTTCTCAGATTCAACCCGCCGTCCTGGTTAGTTCAAAATTAATTACAGTTTGGCCCAGTTTTTAGCAGTTAACCCCTAGCTTTTCTCAGAATTGAACCCGCCGTCCAGGTCTGTTGTTTTTGCTAGTTAGACCCCAGAGTTGTTGTTTAATTACGTTTAGACTCTCGGTTTTTGCAGAAAACCCCCTGGAACCTAGTTTTCTCGCAGATAAGCCCCTAGAACTTGTTTTTGGCCTAGATTTTGTGTTTTAGCGCCGTTTTAGGCGTTCTTTATATCCACCGGATCATTGTGATGTGTAGAATAGTTTTAGACTAGTTTAGTGTGCTGTTTTTATGTATTGATGTACTATTTCTTAGCTTTTGTTAGTGTTTGCTTGTATGCTTATTTTGTGCCTTGCTTTTGGCCATGTGTTCGTGAGTAGACGGTGATCCATCTGAGAAGCCCCAGTACTAGTTCCAAGAGCAGCCGTCTTCTGATCAGTTTGAGCAGCAGCAGGAGCAGTACAAGGAAGGCAAGTATAACATGAACACCACCTATCACTTAAATACATTTTCATACTGCATTTTAATACTGTATGCCTATAAGGACTTTCCTAGCCACTTTATATCCTTTATATATATCCTTTGGGTTGCATTTTGGTTAGTTGTGCTAGGTGCCGCGCTATAACACACT
This sequence comes from Panicum virgatum, assembly GCF_016808335.1. Taxonomy (NCBI): domain Eukaryota; kingdom Viridiplantae; phylum Streptophyta; class Magnoliopsida; order Poales; family Poaceae; genus Panicum; species Panicum virgatum. The sequence goes on along the minus strand of NC_053137.1, from coordinate 21,631,692 downwards.
TGGTCATTTTTAATTAATTTGATTAATGGTATATGCAACTTAATTCTGAGAGTGGCCCGTTTGAGGGGCTCATGTCTCGTTAAAATATGTTTTGTTAGAAACATGGCTTAGGGGGCCAGCACGGTGCTTAGTGCTTGGTTGGCCACTCTCCATAAGGACCGGTTCATAGAGCGACAACCTGGGACAACAGCGCTACCACAAGACTGGAATGGGACGGTCTTGGCTTACTAATTAGGTCTTTTTGGTTTGGAGTAACTTACCTGCGGGGCAAAGGGTTGAAAGCTTCAATGGTCCCTGCTCCTCCGACTTGGTCTATGCTTGGTTTGCGCACCTGTGCTTGTACCCCCGTGAGGTGGGCCCCATCGTCACCGATCCAACTCTTCGCGGTTACGCCTTACCAACGAGATTCTTTGTAACGGCCTCGTAGTGAGTTTGCTAGCCATCTCACCTAAGGAAGTGTGATGAACAATTAGCGTAGCTCACGACTTGTGGGTAAAGATGTGCAACCTCTGCAGAGTGTAAAACTAGTATACTAGCCGTGCTCACGGTCATGAGCGGCCCAGATCCTCCTTTTGATTATTGGGGTTATCTCCTTCCGACGAGGGGGGTGCCTCTCGGGGTTTTGGTATGGTTGTGGTTTGGTTCTCAGTAGTTCATGGTTAATATTGATTAATTACTATGTAACTAGGTTTATGGTAATTCATCCACTTGTAGTAAATAGCTTTAGTAAAGTTTTACCAAGACTTAAAAGCTAATGCAGTTGAGCCAGCCAACCCTAGATCCTCATAGTTTGTGTTATACTTGTTGAGTACAAGTTGTGTACTCACTCTTGCCTACTCTACTCTTTTTCCTCTTGGGGATACTCTACTGTAGCTCAGTTCCTGCCGACGCGAGGGAGTTCGCTCAGCGCTACTAGGAATACGAGGACTTCTAGGCGTTCATCTCCCAGTCGACGTCCCTGTGGCGCCCAGCTTCGTCAAGGTTCTACGTATATGTTTTTACGCTTCCGCATACTCTGTATCAGACATTTTGTCATTATTGTAATAAATAACATTCGTATTCACTTTATTATATCTTTTTACGTGATATGTGCTGTGATATACTGTTCATTCTGTTGTATATACGTGTGACTTGATCCTGGCACATATATGATTGCTCGGTTTATGTCCTTTTACAAACCGGGTGTTACAAAAGCCAACATGACCAAACGGTCGGAATCCCTGAGCAACTGAAATCCGTCCCGGCTTACCTTGGCAAGCCCCTAAACGACCTTGTCTGTTGGTGCAGTGCTCCGAGTCTTGGGAAATGAGTTCAAAGATATATGACCGAAGCATCGGAATCCCCAAGGCCGAACACAGGAAACGAGAGCAGGCCATAGCCGAGACCAGTCTACGAGCCCCCCTTGCCCGAACTTGAGAAATGAGTTCAAAGCCACATGACCGTACATCGGAATCCCCAGGAACACGAAGCCCACACCGGCCAACCGAAATTTAGCCTGGCCGAAAACCGCGGTGTGGCCGGCCGTCACCAACCACAACGAGGTTAGGAGGGTACAGCATGGAGCACCCGAAACAACCCGAAACACAAGGCCGAACATTGTTTCCCAACTACCCGTTCACCGCATCGGCTCCCCCTACTATACCCGGGGGGCATTCTCCGACCCAGAAGTTCTGGGAATTTTTCAGCCTTCCGGGTGTACAGTTTTGGGGGGGTTGCCTGAAAAGCCTGTGATAGGGCGAGATAACGTGTCTGGGCTAAAAAACTGGCCAGTTTTTGAGTCTGGTCATGTGAGGTATCGGAAACCCAGCCCTTC
>NC_053137.1:21589879-21624879 GCF_016808335.1 Panicum virgatum | reverse complement strand
TGTAACGCGTAGAACAGTATTAGAGTAGTTTAGTGCGCTGTTTTTATGTATTGATGTACTGTTTCTTAGCTTTTTGTTAGTGTTTGCTTGTATGCTTATTTCTGTGCATTGTTTTGGCCATGTGTTCGTGAGTAGACGTTGATCCTTCTGAGGAGCCCCAGTATCAGTACCCGGAGCAGCCGTCTTCCGAGCAGTTTGAGCAGCAGCCAGAGCAGTACGAGGAAGGCAAGTGTAACATGAACAACCTATCACTTTAAATACATTTTCATACTGCATTTTAATACTGTATGCCTTTAAGGATTTCCTAGCCAGTTTATATCCTTTAAATATACCTTTGGGTTGCATTTTGGTTAGTTGTGCTAGGTTGCTGCGCTATAACACACTTTGGTCCTTTTTAATTAATTTGATTAATGGTTTACTTGAACTTAATTCTGAGAGTGGCCCTCTGTGTGGATGAGTGGCTCACGTCTCGTTAAAAGATGTTTTTGTAGAAACATGGTTTAGGGGGCCAGCACGGTGCTTAGTGCTTGGTTGGCCACTCTCCATAAGGACCGGTTCATAGAGCGACAACCTGGGACAACAGCGCTACCACAAGGCTAGAATGGGATAGACTTGGCGTAATAATTAGATCTTTTTGGTTTGGAGTAACTTACCTGCGGGGCAAGAGTAGTAAGCTTCAATGGTCCCTGCTCCTCCGGCTGGTCTGTGCTTGGTTTGCGTACCTGTGCTTGTACCCCCGTGAGGTGGGCCCCATCGTCGCCGACCTAACTCTCGCGGTTACGCCTTACCAACGAGATTCTTTGTAAAGGCCTCGTAGTGAGTCGCTGGCCATCTCACCTAAGGAAGTGTGATGAACAACTGGCGTAGCTCACGACTTGTGGGTAAAGATGTGCAACCTCTGCAGAGTGTAAAACTGGTATACTAGCCGTGCTCACGGTTATGAGCGCCCCAGATCCTCCTTTTGATTAGTGGAGTTATCTCCTTCCGATGAGGGAGGTGCTTCTCGGGGTTACCTTGGTGGCTTGGTTTTGGTTTGGTTTCTCATTAGTGATATGATTAAACTTGATTAATTACTATGTAACTGGGTTAATGGTAATTCATCAAACTGTAGTAAATAGTTTCAATAAAATTTTGCCAAGATTAAAAGCTAATGCAGTTGAGTCAGCCAACCTTAGAGCCTCATAGTTTGTGTTATACTTGTTGAGTACAAGTTGTGTACTCACTCTTGCCTCTTCTCTACTTTTTCCTCTTGGCTACGCTACTGCTGCTCAGTTCCTGCCGACACGAGGGAGTTCGTCCAGCGCTACCAGGACTACGAGGACTTCTAGGTGCTTCGTCTCCCAGTCGACGTCCCTGTGGCGCCCTGCTTCAGCTTTGGAGAGCTTTTACCGTATTTTGTACTTCGCTTCCGCTGTATCAGACATTTTGTCATTAATGTAATAAATAACATTCGTATTCGCTTTGTTATATCTTTTTACGTGATATGTGCTATGATATACTGTTCATTCTGTTGTATATACGTGTGACTTGATCCTGGCACGTATATGATTGCTCGGTTTATGTTCTTTTATAAACCGGGTGTTACAGAGTGGTATCAGAGCCATATCGACTGTAGGACGAAGCCTAGATAGAACTGGTCGAGTTTTAGGACTTCTTCTCACCAATCCTTGTCTGCTGAAACTATTTTACTATTATACCCCTTGACTTCTTTGACTTTTTACCCTTCTTGCCTTGATTTTTCTCTCTGAAGAATAGTTTCGTAGATTTTGGCCTGAATCAGTCATCTGACCACCATGAGCATAGCTAGGAGACCTTTTTATAATAACACGATAGCACGTTCTGCGACGCGTTGTGTTAGTCGAGTCTATTGCTAAACTCGGCTAAGTTGTGAAAATTGTCTGCTTGTTATTATGCTACATGCCTGATTTGGATTTTTGACTGATTGCATAGCTTAGTAGTTTAAATTTGCTTAAAGAAAATCACTCAGATGTTAAAGTTAACTAATTAATAAAATGAGTTAGATCGTTGGGGGTAAAACAGTCAACTCTATCCTGTCTACTTTATCATGGCTGAGTCTTTTTCCGCAAAGAGTATTCATATCCATCCGAATTTATTCCTGCAATATCCTTACTCGTGAAATCTTTTGTTCAAATCAGATGGTGAACACCAGGAGCACCGGTTCCGGTTCTGGCCAGCAGCAGGGTCAGAACAACCAGGGTACCGGGATCCCGATGCCTCCGCCTTTGACTCCGGAGCAGTACTTCCAGCTCCAGATGCAGATGATGGCTACCCTGAACAACACCGTTCAGGCTCTTCAGCACGCTCACACTCAGCCTCCGCCTCCTCCACCGCCACAGCCTCGCGACAGGCGTGCTGAGTTCCTGAGGGGTCACCCGCCGACGTTTTCTCACACGTCCGACCCTCTTCAGGCTGACGACTGGCTCCGTGCAGTGGAGCGACAGCTGGACATCGCCCAGTGCGATGATCGTGAGCGCGTCTTGTACGCAGCAGGACAGCTGCGAGGGGCAGCTTTGGACTGGTGGGAGTCCCACCCAGTCCATGACCGCGAGTCTCTCACTTGGCTCCAGTTCCGAGAGCGTTTCCGCAGCCACAACGTCCCCGCGGGCGTTATGAAGATGAAACAGAAGGAGTTCCTTGCACTGAAGCAGGTAATCTTAAATATAATCATTCAGCAGTTTCTTTTGAGCTAATGCCCCCTTGTTCTATCCTTATGAATCTTGAGTTAATCTTCCGATATCTATCTGTCTTTGTGAATTCAGGGGACTATGTCGGTCACGGAGTATCGTGATCGCTTTCTTCAGCTGGCTCGCTATGCCCCTGCCGAGGTTGCGGATGACCGCAAGAAGCAGGAGCACTTCATGGAGGGTCTTGAGGACTACCTCCAGTACGCGCTGCTCAACCTCCGCTTCGACGACTTCAACCATCTGGTTGACAGTGCGCTCAACATTGAGCGCAAGCACCTGGAGATGGAGGACAAGAAGAGGAAGGTTGTCCCCGTTGCTACCAGTAGCAACACTCGTCCACGACTCCAGCCGCCTCAGCCGTACCAGCAGCAGTACCGGCCCCCTCAGCAGTACCAGCAGAGGCCACCGCAGCAGTACCCGCCTCGACAGCAGCAGCAGGCAGGTCAGGGCCCGAGGTTACCGGCACCTCCGGCTCGTGCTCCACCGGCACCGCAGGCTCCACGTCCGGCAGCTCCTACCGGACAGCAGGCTCAGGGACCTCCTCGCACCTGCTTTCACTGCGGCCAGCCGGGGCACTACGCCAACGCTTGCCCCCGGAAGGCGCAGGCGGGACAGCAGGGGCGCCTAGCTCAGCCCAGGGCGCCAGCACAGGGCAGGGTGAACCACATGACGGCCGAGTCAGCGGCCGAGGCTCCCAACGTGGTTATTGGTACGTTCATGGTTAATTCATATCCAGCTACAGTGCTTTTTGATACTGGTGCTACGCATTCCTTCATTACTCAGTCTTTTGTCGAGCATCATGGTATTCATACTAGCACATTAAAGAGGTGCCTGTTAGTATCTTCACCGGGAGGACAGTTGAGGTCTCACACTTACTGCCCGAGAGTCAGTGTTTCTTTGAGGGGAGTAGAGTTCTGTACTGATCTGATGGTGCTAGACACCAAGGGCATTGATGTCATTCTGGGAATGGAGACTCTGGCCAAATGGGGAGTTCGTATAGATTGTGCTCAGAGGACAGTCTTGTTATCAGCTTCCAGTGGCCAAGAGGTTGTTATCAGTGCAGTAGAGCCTTCTGGATTTCTTCATCAGATGGAGGCTAGACCCACGGACGGTATTCGCGTGGTGTCTGAATTCCCGGATGTCTTTCCGGATGATTTGCCAGGTATGCCGCCTGAACGCGCCATTGAGTTTTGTATTGATCTCTTGCCTGGCACAGCCCCTATTGCAAAGCGGCCCTACCGTATGGCACCTATAGAGCATGAAGAAGTTAAGAAGACTATTGATGAGTTGCTAGCCAAGGGCTATATCCGTCGCAGCTTCTCTCCTTGGGCTTTTCCATTGCTGCTAGTAGATAAGAAGGATGGCTCGAAGAGGATGTGTGTGGATTATCGGGAGCTGAATGCAGTCACTATCAAGAACAAGCATCCACTGCCCCGTATTGAGGATCTCTTCGATCTGCTTCGAGGTGCTCGTATATTCTCGAAGATTGATCTTCGTTCGGGTTATTTTCAGCTGAGGATCCGTCCTGGGGATATTCCGAAGACGGCATTCACCTGCAAGTACGGGCTATATGAGTATACAGTCATGTCCTTCGGCCTGACTAATGCCCCGGCTTTCTTCATGCATCTGATGAACATGGTCTTCATGGATTATCTGGATGTTTTCGTGGTGATCTTTATTGATGATATTCTGATCTTCTCCAAGACAGAGGAAGAGCATAAAGAGCATCTGAGGCTCGTGTTGCAGAGATTGAGAGAGCATCAGCTGTATGCCAAGTTCAGCAAGTGCGAGTTCTGGATTGACGAGGTTCCATTCCTCGGTCATGTTATCTCTCAGGGAGGCATTGCTGTTGATCCGAGCAAGGTGAAGGATGTGCTCGAGTGGGAGACACCGCAGACAGTGAAGGAAGTCAGGTCTTTCTTGGGCTTAGCAGGATATTATCGGAGGTTCATTGAGAATTTCTCCAAGATCCCGAAGCCTTTGACTTCTTTGCTAGAGAAGAATGTGGCATTCATATGGACTGATGAGCGTCAGATGGCCTTTGATGAGCTGAAGAAAAGGTTGACTACGGCGCCAGTCCTGACTCTGCCAGACCAGACGAAGAGGTTCACGGTGTATTGTGATGCTTCGAAGGATGGTCTTGGGTGTGTTCTGATGCAGGAGGGCAGAGTGATTGCTTATGCTTCACGGCAGCTACGTCGGCATGAGCTGAACTATCCTACTCATGATCTTGAGTTAGCCGCAGTTGTGCATGCTCTAAAGATTTGGAGGCATTACTTGTATGGGCAGCGGTGTGATATCTACACTGATCACAAGAGCCTCAAGTACATTTTCACGCAGAATGAGCTGAACATGCGGCAGAGAAGATGGCTAGAGTTGGTCAAGGATTATGATCTGGAGATTCACTATCATCCGGGCAAGGCCAATGTTGTAGCAGATGCTCTGAGCAGAAGAAGTTATGTCAACATGGCCGTGGCTTTCCAGATGCCTCCAGAGTTATGCAAGGAGTTCGAGCAGTTGAGTCTGGGTTTCTTGCATCATACTTCCAGTGCAGCATTCGAGGCAGTACCGACTCTAGAGTCAGAGATCTGGCAGCATCAGAAAGATGATGAGAAGCTGCAGGAGATTCGTGAGTTGCTCAAGAAGGGCAAGGCTCCTCATTTCAGAGAGGATGATCATGGTACCTTGTGGTACAAGAACCGGATCTGTGTTCCAGATGTGAAGGATCTTCGGAAGTTGATTTTGAGTGAGGCCCATGATACAGCTTACTCTATTCATCCGGGCAGCACGAAGATGTACTATGATCTGAAGGAACATTTCTGGTGGTATGGGATGAAGCGTTCAGTGGCAGAGTACGTGGCTATTTGTGACACCTGTCAGCGTGTCAAGGCTGAGCATCAGAGGCCAGCAGGTTTATTACAGCCTTTGAAGATTCCAAAGTGGAAATGGGAGGAAATCACTATGGACTTCATTGTTGGATTGCCTCATACTCAGAAAGGGTACAACTCCATTTGGGTAGTAGTGGATCGATTGACGAAGGTTGCTCACTTCATTCCAGTGAACACTACTTACTCCGGAGCTAGGCTTGCGGAGTTGTACATCTCTCGGATTGTCTGCTTACATGGTGTGCCCAAGAAGATTATATCTGACAGAGGGTCTCAGTTCACTTCTCGGTTCTGGGAGCAGCTCCATGACTCGTTGGATACGAAGCTGCGTTTCAGTACGGCTTATCACCCTCAGACAGATGGGCAGACAGAGAGGACCAACCAAGTGTTTTTTTAGGATATGCTGAGAGCTTGTGCTATTCAGTATGGTACTAGCTGGGATAAGTGCCTGTCTTATGCTGAGTTTTCATATAACAACAGCTATCAGGCCAGTCTGAAGAAGTCACCCTTCGAGGCATTGTATGGCAGAAAGTGCAGGACTCCTCTCTATTGGGATCAGATTGGTGAAAAGCAGCTCTTTGGCCCTGAGATCATAGATGATGCAGAGCAGATGGTTCAGGCTGTGCGAGAAAATCTGAGGATTGCACAGAGCAGGCAGAAGAGCTATGCTGATGGAAAACGGAGAGACCTGACTTTCAGTGTCGGTGATTATGTGTACCTGAAGGTGTCTCCGATGAGAGGAATCCGCAGATTTAATGTCAAAGGGAAGTTAGCACCTCGGTATGTGGGGCCATTCAAGGTGCTAGAGCGGAAAGGCGAAGTTGCTTATCGCCTGGAGTTGCCCCTCAGCCTCTCAGGAGTTCATGATGTCTTTCATATATCTCAGCTGAAGAGGTGTTTGCGAGTACCCGAGGAGCAGGCACCCCTGGATGGAGTCGATGTGCAGGAAGATCTGACATATACTGAGCATCCGGTGAAGATTCTGGAAACATCAGAGAGGGTTACTCGGAACAAGCGCATCAAAATGTGCAGAGTTCAGTGGAGTCATCATAGTGAAGCTGAGGCTACATGGGAGCGAGAAGATGAGTTGAAGAAGACCTATCCAGATCTCTTTGCTAGCCAGCCCAGCTAAATCTCGGGACGAGATTTCTGTAAGGGGGTAGGGTATGTAACACCCTAATTTAAATTTCCTCATTTATTAATAAATTTAATTAGCTTTATTTAAATTTCTAAGGTTTATTGTGTTTAGTAGGGCATTTAATTCAATTTTGTTCTTTAAGTAATTAAAATTTTACCATAGGTTTAAACTTTTGTGTTGCATTCATGCTGGTGCATAGTTTTAATTGTTTGAGTGTGTTTGAATTCAAATTTACTTTTGAATTCAAACCTTGTTTGAATTAGAAATAGAAGAGAGAGAAAATAGAATTAAAAAAAGAAAGGAACCCAAAACCCAAACCAACCAGCCCAGCCCAGCAGCCCAAGTCGGCCCAACCCTTGCCGCGGCCCACTCCCCTCCTTCTCCCGTTTCGGCCCAGCCCGCTCCCAGCTCCTCCCCGCGCTCAGCGCCGCTCCGCAGCACGCGCCACTCGGCCCATGCCGCGGCCTGCCCCGCCCGCTCGCCTCGCGCCCACAGAGCGCGTCGCCCCGCTGCCCCCTGGACCCCACCGCGTCACCCTCCCTGACCGAGCGGGCCCGCTTGGCAGGCCCGTCTTCCCCGCCGAACCACCCCTCTGTTCCGCCCCGCGAGCTCTGGTTCCTGCTGCACGTGGCCCCGCTCCGCCCCCGCGCGCGCGCACGGACCCGCTCTATCCAGCGCTCGTGCACGGGCCCGCACGCCAGCCTCGCCCGCGCCTTTCCCTTCTAGAAACCAGCCCGGGATCGGATGGGGATTCGATCCCGAATCACCGCCGCGTTCCTCGCCGGATTTCCCCTGGGCGCGCCTCCCCAAGATCTCCGGATGTCCCCCTTTTAAACCCAACCGAGACCCTCTACCTCCTCATTCCACCCCGCCGCCACCCCAAAACCCTGAGCCGCGCCGCCCGTGTTCCCGGAGTCGAAGCAGAACCATCCGCCGCCGGTGAGCTTTTCCTCTCGCGATTTCTTGCCGCCGGCCTTGCTCTGGCCATGCTGACCCCTCCGCTGCCGCCGCAGGAGCACCCGGGTTGACCTGAGGCGTCCAGGAGCCCGGCGCACCCCTTCCTCGACCTCGGACGCGAGCCCTGTTCCCCTCCGCCGCCGGTCCACGCCGCTGAACACCCTGCGCCATGTTCTTCCCCGATCCCGACCCTAGGTGAGCACCCATGGTCCCTGTCCTCCTTCTGCGCTAGATTTGGACCGCCCTGGCACACTCTAGGTGCCTAGTCCTCGCACTCCGGCGAACTCCGTGGCCGCCGAGCCGCCCTCGCCGTCGAGAAGCCTGCTCCCAGCCTTGCAGCGCCTCCCTAGGTACCCCAGTGGTCAACCCATGCCGAGCTCGTCATTTTGCACCCAACCGCAACCCAAATGATCCACTGAAGCGCCAGAACGGCCAGCTCCGGCGAGCTCGCCGCCGCGGAGCTCTGCTCCGGCGGTTTGCGCCGCCGCCCCGCGCGCCCAAACCCCCCAGCCGTCCGATCCGGATTCGACGCGCGCGATTAGATCTTGGATCCATTAGATCTAGACCCTCAGATCTAGATCCAGCGGCCAGAAACCGCGCGTACCGGTTCGGCCTTGATTTTTTTCTAAAGAGCCCCTCCCTTTATTGCTAATCAACCCGCGGTCCTAGCCCTTTCAAAAATAATTACAGTTGGACCCTGATTTTAACAAATAGCCCCCTGAGTTCTTTAGAAATAGAACCCGCTGTCCAGCCCTGTTTCTTTTGTAAGTTAGACCCTGAAGCTTTAGTTTAATTATGTTTTAGCCCTCGGTTTTTGCAGAAAACCCCCTGGAACTTAGTTTTTCTTACAATTAAGCCCCTAGAACTTGTTTTAGGCCTAGATTTTGCGTTTTAGCTCCGTTTTAAGCGTTCTTTATATCCACGCGATCGTTGTAACGCGTAGAACAGTATTAGAGTAGTTTAGTGCGCTGTTTTTATGTATTGATGTACTGTTTCTTAGCTTTTTGTTAGTGTTTGCTTGTATGCTTATTTCTGTGCATTGTTTTGGCCATGTGTTCGTGAGTAGACGTTGATCCTTCTGAGGAGCCCCAGTATCAGTACCCGGAGCAGCCGTCTTCCGAGCAGTTTGAGCAGCAGCCAGAGCAGTACGAGGAAGGCAAGTGTAACATGAACAACCTATCACTTTAAATACATTTTCATACTGCATTTTAATACTGTATGCCTTTAAGGATTTCCTAGCCAGTTTATATCCTTTAAATATACCTTTGGGTTGCATTTTGGTTAGTTGTGCTAGGTTGCTGCGCTATAACACACTTTGGTCCTTTTTAATTAATTTGATTAATGGTTTACTTGAACTTAATTCTGAGAGTGGCCCTCTGTGTGGATGAGTGGCTCACGTCTCGTTAAAAGATGTTTTTGTAGAAACATGGTTTAGGGGGCCAGCACGGTGCTTAGTGCTTGGTTGGCCACTCTCCATAAGGACCGGTTCATAGAGCGACAACCTGGGACAACAGCGCTACCACAAGGCTAGAATGGGATAGACTTGGCGTAATAATTAGATCTTTTTGGTTTGGAGTAACTTACCTGCGGGGCAAGAGTAGTAAGCTTCAATGGTCCCTGCTCCTCCGGCTGGTCTGTGCTTGGTTTGCGTACCTGTGCTTGTACCCCCGTGAGGTGGGCCCCATCGTCGCCGACCTAACTCTCGCGGTTACGCCTTACCAACGAGATTCTTTGTAAAGGCCTCGTAGTGAGTCGCTGGCCATCTCACCTAAGGAAGTGTGATGAACAACTGGCGTAGCTCACGACTTGTGGGTAAAGATGTGCAACCTCTGCAGAGTGTAAAACTGGTATACTAGCCGTGCTCACGGTTATGAGCGGCCCAGATCCTCCTTTTGATTAGTGGAGTTATCTCCTTCCGACGAGGGAGGTGCTTCTCGGGGTTACCTTGGTGGCTTGGTTTTGGTTTGGTTTCTCATTAGTGATATGATTAAACTTGATTAATTACTATGTAACTGGGTTAATGGTAATTCATCAAACTGTAGTAAATAGTTTCAATAAAATTTTGCCAAGATTAAAAGCTAATGCAGTTGAGTCAGCCAACCTTAGAGCCTCATAGTTTGTGTTATACTTGTTGAGTACAAGTTGTGTACTCACTCTTGCCTCTTCTCTACTTTTTCCTCTTGGCTACGCTACTGCTGCTCAGTTCCTGCTGACACGAGGGAGTTCGTCCAGCGCTACCAGGACTACGAGGACTTCTAGGTGCTTCGTCTCCCAGTCGACGTCCCTGTGGCGCCCTGCTTCAGCTTTGGAGAGCTTTTACCGTATTTTGTACTTCGCTTCCGCTGTATCAGACATTTTGTCATTAATGTAATAAATAACATTCGTATTCGCTTTGTTATATCTTTTTACGTGATATGTGCTATGATATACTGTTCATTCTGTTGTATATACGTGTGACTTGATCCTGGCACGTATATGATTGCTCGGTTTATGTTCTTTTATAAACCGGGTGTTACAAAGTGTCGTTCACATGGAACCTTTCTCCTCTTCGGCCTTCAAAGTTCTCATTTGAATATTTGCTACTACCACCAAGATCTGCACCGACGGCCGCTCCGCCCAGGCTCGCGCCCCGGGTTTTGTAGCGGTCGCCGCGCCCTCCTACTCATTGGGGCATGGTGCTTGCCCAGATGGCTGGGTGTGGGTCGCGCGCTTTAGCGCCATCCATTTTCGGGGCTAGTTGATTCGGCAGGTGAGTTGTTACACACTCCTTAGCGGATTTCGACTTCTATGACCCCTGTCCTACTGTCTTAATTGACCAACACCCTTTGTGGGTTCTAGGTTAGCGCGCAGTTCGGCACCATAACCCGGCTTCCGGTTCATCCCGCATCGCCAGTTCTGCTTACCAAAAATGGCCCACTTGGAGCTCCCGATTTCATGGCATGGCTCACCGAAGCAGCCGTGCCGTCCTACCTATTTAAAGTTTGAGAATAGGTCGAGGGCATTGCGCCCCCGATGCCTCTAATCATTGGCTTTACCTGATAGAACTCGTAATGGGCTCCAATTATCCTGAGGGAAACTTTGGAGGGAACCAGCTACTAGATGGTTCGATTAGTCTTTCGCCCATATACCCAAGTCAGATGAACGATTTGCACGTCAGTATCGCTTCGAGCCTCCACCAGAGTTTCCTCTGGCTTCGCCCCACTCAAGCATAGTTCAATATCTTTCGGCTCCAACTCGAACCCTTCACAGAAGATCAGGGTTGGCCAACGGTGCGGCTTCCTTGCGTGTGAGTTGATGGGTTATTAAACCTCGGAAGCGCAAGGAAGCTGACTAACGGGAGGCCCTCACGGGCCGCACCACTGGCCGACCCTGATCTTCTATGAAGGGTTCGAGTTGGAGCACGCCTGTCGGGACCCGAAAGATGGTGAATTATGCCTGAGCGGGGCGAAGCCAGAGGAAACTCTGGTGGATGCTCGAAGCGATACTGACGTGCAAATCATTCGTCTGACTTGGGTATAGGGGCGAAAGACTAATCGAACCATCTAGTAGCTGGTTCCCTCTGAAGTTTCCCTCAGGATAGCTGGAGCCCATTACGAGTTCTATCAGGTAAAGCCAATGATTAGAGGCATCGAGGGCGCAACGCCCTCGACCTATTCTCAAACTTTAAATAGGTAGTACGGCACGGCTGCTTTGGTGAGCCCTGCCACGGAATCGGGAGCTCCAAGTGGGCCATTTTTGGTAAGCAGAACTGGCGATGCATGATGAACCGGAAGCCGGGTTATGGTGCCGAACAGCGCGCTAACCTAGAACCCACAAAGGGTGTTGGTCGATTAAGACAGCAGGACGGTGGTCATGGAAGTCGAAATCCGCTAAGGAGTGTGTAACAACTCACCTGCCGAATCAACTAGCCCCGAAAATGGATGGCGCTAAAGCGTGCGACCCACACCCGGCCATCTGGGCAAGCGCCATGCCCCGATGAGTAGGAGGGCACGGCGGCCGCTGCAAAACTCGGGGCACGAGCCTAGGTTGTAACACCCTAGTCTAAATTTCAGCATTTTATAATAAATTTAATTGGCGTTACTTAATTTTCTAAGGTTTATTATGTTTAGCCTTGCATTTAATCTAATTTTGTTTCACAAGTAATTAAAATTTGTCTAAGTTTAAAAATTTGTTGTTGCATTCATGCTGGTGCATTGTTCTTTTTGTTTGAGTGCTAGAGCTGAATTCAAATTTGAATTTGAATTCAAATGGCTTTAGTTTCAGTAGTGTTTGAAATAGGAAATATAAGAGTAGAAAAAGGAGATAGAATTAGAAGAGAGCCCAGCCCAAAACTCAACCCAGGCCCAGCCCAACCTTCTCTGGAAACCCAACCCAAATCCCGCACCGGCCCAGTCCGCTCTCTTCCGCGGCCCAGCCTCACCCCACGCTCCCTCTCTCTCCTCGGCCCAACACTCCCACGTAGCCTCCCGGCCCAGCTCGCCACACCCGTTCGCTCACCCCGCCTCGGCCCAGTAGGACCCCACGCTCGCACGTCCCCCCGCGGAACGCGTCCACGCCAGCGCACGCGCCCCCCTCCCCGTCACTGACACCGCGACCCTACTCGTCAGCTTCCCCGTCTTCCTCGCACCCGCGCTCAATGGCCTCCCGAATCACGGCCGCGATCCTCGCTGTGATTCCCTTGCCATCCCGCAAGCCCAGATCTCGTCCCTGCTCTTTTAACCACCCGCGCCGCACCCCCTGCGCCCTTATCCACACCAGCGCCGCCACCGTAACCCTAGCCACCCCTGCGCCGCAGCTCCGCCTCTGCTCCGCCGCAGCCGTGTTGCTCTGCTGCTCCCCAGCCCCACCAGAGTAGCGCAGTGGCCTTGCCTTGATGCCAGGGGCGACCTCGAGACCTCCACGCACGACCCCAGCACCTGCAACGGCCGGGATTTCCCCGGAGCGCCACCGCGGGTGAGTCTCTGCGCCACCGATTTTCCTTGCCGCCGGCGACCCCCGGATCACCCTAACCCCGATGCACCCTCACAATCCTGCCAGGAGTCGAACCAGGGAGTCCAGTGGCTCGGAGCCCCACCACGGTACCTCCTCCTCGAGCTCCATCAGATTTCCGCCCGCACGCCACCACTTGACATCGCCGCCGGCTCGTCTGCATCACTCCCCATCCGATTCCGCGCCCGGTGAGCACCACCCAGTTCTCAGTTAGCCTTTCGTGCTAGTTTTGGTAGCTGTGGCCCCCTGGAGACCCCGAACCGCCTGCTCCGGCGAGCCCTGCGCCGCCGAGCCGCCATCTCGAACCCTTCTCCTGACGCCACCAGTGGCTTACGCATACCGCGTAGATGCCTCCCGACCCATCCCCCGTTCGAATCCGCCCCGGGAAGACCGAGTTCGGTCTTCTCCGGTGCAGTGCCGCCGCGGGAGCACGCCGTCGGCGCGTTCCGCCGCCGCCCCGCACCCAAACCCTCCTGAGCCATCAGATCCCGCGTGGACGCCCCCGATTAGAACCCGATCCGAACAGATCTGGACCACCAGATCGAGATCCAGCGGCCGAGAATCATGCGTACCGGTTCGGCCTGTAACTTTTGCTAAAGAGCCCCTATAGTTTCCAGTAATTAACCCGCAGTCCTACTCAGTGTTAAAATATTTCAAACCAGGCCTAGAATCTTGCACAGACCCCCCTGAGCTATCCAAAAATAGAACCCGCCGTCCAGGTCTGTTGTTTTTGCGAGTTAGACCCCAGAGTTTTAGTTTAATTACGTTTTAGTCCTCGTTTTTGCCCAGAAACCCCATGGAACTTAGTTTTTCTCGCAGATCAGCCCCTAGATCTTGTTTTAGGCCTAGATTTTGCGTTTTAACTCCGTTTTGGGCGTTCTTTATGTCCACACGATCGTTGTAACGCGTAGAATAGCTTTAGACTAGTTTAGTGTGCTGTTTTTATGTATTGATGTATTTTTTCTTAGCTTTTGTTAGTGTTTGCTTGTATGCTTATTATTGTGCCTTGTTTTGGCCATGTGTTCGTGAGTAGACGTTGATCCATCTGAGGAGCCCCAGTACCAGTACCCGGAGCAGCCGTCTTCTGACCAGTTTGAGCAGCAGCAGGAGCAGTATGAGGAAGGCAAGTATAACATGAACAACCTATCACTTTTAAATACATTTTCATACTGCATTTTAATACTGTATGCATATAAGGACTTTCCTAGCCACTTTATATCCTTTATATATATCCCTTGGGTTGCATTTTGGTTAGTTGTGCTAGGTGCCGCGCTATAACACACTTGGTCCTTTTTAATTAATTTGATTAATGGTATATGCAACTTAATTCTGAGAGTGGCCCTCTGTGTGGCTTGAGTGGCTCACGTCTCGTTAAAATTGGTTTTGCTAGAAACATGGTTTAGGGGGCCAGCACGGTGCATACTGCCTAGTTGGCCACTCTCCATAAGGACCGGTTCGTAGAGCGACAACCTGGGACAACAGCACTACCACAAGACTGGAATGGGACGGTCTTGGATTACTAATCAGGCCATTTTGGTTCGGGAGTAACTTACCGACGGGGTAAGAGGGGAGTCGAGCTTCAATGGTGCCCAGGCTACGAGGCTTGGTCTGCGTACCCCTCGAGGTGGGTACCATCGTTGCATTGCCTAAATCCTTAGCGGTTACACCTTACCAACGTGTCCTTTGTAACGGCCTCGTAGTAAGTTTGCTAGTCATCTCACCTAAGGAAGTGTGATGAACAACTAGCGTAACTCACGACTTGTGGGTAAAGATGTGCAACCTCTGCAGAGTGTAAAACTGGTATACTAGCCGTGCTCACGGTTATGAGCAGCCCAAATCCTCCTTTTGATTAGTAGAGTTATCTTCCTTTGACGAGGCAGGTTTCCCCGGGTGGTTTGGTTCGGTTTGGTTCTTAGTAGTTCTTAATTAATTTTGATTAATTATTATATAACTAGGTTTATGGTAATTCATCATCAACTTGTAGTAAATAGCTTTAATAAAATTTTGCCAAGACTTAAAAGCTAATGCAGTTGAGTCAGACAAACTTAGAGCCTCATAGTTTGTGTTATACTTGTTGAGTACAAGTTGTGTACTCACTCTTGCCTACTCTACTCTTTTTCCTCTTGGGGATACTCTACTGCTGCTCAATTCCTGCCGACACGAGGGAGTTCGCTCAGCGCTACTAGGACTATGAGGACTTCTAGGCGTTCGTCTCCCAGTCGACGTCCATGTGGCGCCCTGCTCAGCTTCGGAGAGTTTTTATCGTATTTGTACTTCGTTTCCGCTGTAGCAGACATTTTTGCCATTAATGTAATAAATAACATTCGTACTTGCTTTATTATATCTTTTTACGTAATATGTGCTATGATATACTGTTCATTCTGTTGTATATACGTGTGACTTGATCCTAGCACGTATATGATTGCTCGGTTTATGTCTTTTTATAAACCGGGTGTTACAGAGTGGTACCAGAGCCGTATCGACTGTAGGACGAAAGCCTAGATAGAACTGGTCGAGTTTTAAGTCTTCTTCTCTCTCAGCCTTGTCTTCTGAAACTATTTTGCTATTATATTCCTTGAAATTCCAAGATTCTTACTCGTCTTGCCTTGAATTCTCTCTATAGAATAGTTTTCGTAGATTCTGGCCTGGAGTAAGCCGTCTGACCATCATAAGTGTAAGCTAGATGACCCCTTTATAATAATACGATAGCACGTTCTGCGACGCGATGTGTTAGTCGAGTCATATGTTAAACTCGGCTAAGTTGTGAAATTTGTATTCTTGTTATTATGCTACATGTTTGATTTAGATTTTTGGTTGATTGCATAGTTTAGTAGTTAATTTTGTTTAAAGAAAAATAAGTCATAAGTTAAGGTAAATTAATTAATAAAACAATTTAGATCGTTGGGGGTAAAACCGTCCACTCTATCCTGTCTACTTTATCATGCCTAAGTCTTCCTTGCAGAAAGATATCATATCCGCCTAAATTATTCCTGCAATATCTTTGCTCATACATTTTTTGTTCAAATCAGATGGTGAACATCAGGAGCACCGGTTCCGGTTCTGGCCAGCAGCAGGGGCAGAACAACCAGGGTACCGGAATGCCGATGCCTCCACCCTTGACTCTGGAGCAGTTCGTTCAGCTCCAGATGCAGATGGTGGCCACCCTGAACAACACTGTTCAGGCACTGCAGCAGATCCACGCTCAGCCGTCACCTCCTCCACCTCTGCAGACCCGCGACAGGCGTGCTGAGTTCCTGAGGGGTCACCCGCCGACATTCTCTCACATGTCCGACCCTCTCCAGGCAGACGACTGGCTCCGTGCAGTGGAGCGCCAGCTGGACATCGCCCAGTGCGATGATCGGGAGCGAGTCTTGTACGTAGCAGGACAGCTGCGAGGTGCAGCTTTGGACTGGTGGGAGTCTCACCCAGTTCAGGACCGCGAGGCTCTCACCTGGCTCTAGTTCCGGGAGCGGTTCCGCAGCCACAACGTCCCCGCGGGCGTTATGAAGATGAAGCAGAAGGAGTTCCTTGCACTGAAGCAGGTAATCTCAGATATAATCATTCAGCATTTCCTTTTGAGCTAATACCCCCTTGTTCTATCTTTCCGAGTCATGAATTAATCCTTCGCTATATATATCTGTCTTTTTCACTTCAGGGGACTATGATGGTCACGGAGTATCGTGATCGTTTTCTGCAGCTTGCTCGCTACGCCCCTGCCGATGTTGCGGATGACCGCAAGAAGCAGGAGCACTTCATGGAGGGTCTTGAGGACTACCTCCAGTACACACTGCTCAACCTCTGCTTCGACGACTTCAACCATCTGGTTGACAGTGCGCTCAACACGGAGTGCAAACACCTAGAGATGGAGGACAAGAAGAGGAAGATTGTCCCTGTTGCTTCCGGCAGCAACACCCGTCCATGCCTCCAGCCGCCTCAGCAGTACCAGCAGTAGCAGTACTGGCCTCCCCAGTAGTACCAGCAGAGGCCGCAGCAGTACCCGCCTCGACAGCAGCAGCAGGCAGGTCAGGGCCCGAGGTGACCGGCACCTCCGGCTCGTGCTGCTCCACCAGCTCCACCAGCACCTCAGGCTCCACGGCAGGCAGCTCCTCCTGCCGGATAGCAGGCACCTCCTCGCATGTGCTATCACTGCGGCTAGCCGGGGCACTACGCCAACACTTGCCCCCGGAAGGCGCAGGCAGGATAGCAGGGGCGCCCAGCTCAGCCCAGGGTGCCAGCACAGGGTCGGGTGAACCACGTGACGGCCGAGTCAGCGGCCGAGGCTCCCAACGTGGTTATTGGTACGTTCATGGTCAACTCTCACCCTGCTACAGTGCTTTTCGATACTGGTGCTACTCATTCTTTCATTTCCAAGTCATTTGCCGAGAAGCATGGTATACCAGTTTCTTGTATGAGGACAGCTATGGTAGTTACCTCACCTGGGGGCCAGATACATACATGTTCTATATGCTCCAGAGTTAGTATGGTCATAAAGGGGGTAGAATTCCGCACTGGTTTGATCGTCATTGATTCCTCGGGGATAGATGTGATTTTGGGCATGGAGACCCTTACCAGATGGGGAGTCCGTATTGATTGTGCTCTGCGGACAGTTCACTTGTCAGCATCTGATGGCCAAGAGGTGACAGTCAGTGCTTCAGAGCCTTCTGGATTTCTTCATCAGATGGAGGCTAGACCCACGGACGGTATTCGCGTGGTGTCTGAATTCCCGGATGTCTTTCCGGATGATTTGCCAGGTATGCCGCCTGAACGCGACATCGAGTTTTCTATTGATCTCTTGCCTGGCACTGCTCCTATTGCAAAGCGGCCCTACCGCATGGCACCTATAGAGCATGAAGAAGTCAAGAAGACTATTGATGAGTTGCTAGCCAAGGGCTATATCCGTCGCAGCTTCTCTCCTTGGGCTTTTCCATTGTTGGTAGTAGATAGGAAGGATGGCTCGAAGAGAATGTGTGTGGATTATCGACAGCTGAATGCAGTCACTATCAAGAATAAGCATCCACTGCCCCGTATTGAAGATCTCTTTGATCTGCTTCGAGGTGCTCGTATATTCTCGAAGATTGATCTGCATTCGGGTTATTTTCAGCTGAGGATCCGTCCTGGGGATATTCCGAAGATGGCATTCACTTGCAAGTACGGGCTATATGTGTACACAGTCATGTCCTTCGGCTTGACTAATGCCCCGGCTTTCTTCATGCATCTGATGAACATGGTTTTCATGGATTATCTGGATGTCTTCGTGGTGATCTTCATCGATGATATTCTGATCTTCTCCAAGACAGAGGAAGAGCATGAAGAGCATCTGAGACTCGTGTTGCAGAGATTGAGAGAGCATCAGCTATATGCTAAGTTCAGCAAGTGCGAGTTCTGGATTGACAAGGTTCCATTCCTCGGTCAAATCATCTCCAAGGGAGGTATTGCAGTTGATCCGAGCAAGGTGAAGGATGTGCTCGAGTGGGAGACACCGCAGACAGTGAAGGAAGTCCGGTCATTCTTGGGCTTAGCAGGATATTATCAGAGGTTCATTGAGAATTTCTCCAAGATCGCAAAGCCCTTGACTTCCTTGCTAGAGAAGAATGCGGCATATATATGGACTGATGAGCGTCAGATGGCCTTCGATGAGCTGAAGAAGAGGTTGACTACAACGCCAGTCCTTACTCTGCCAGACCAGAGCAAGTGGTTCACGGTGTATTGTGATGCTTCGAAGGATGGTCTTGGGTGTGTCCTGATGCAGGAGGGCAGAGTGATCGCTTATGCTTCACGGCAGTTACGTCGGCATGAGCTGAACTATACCACTCATGATCTTGAGTTAGCCGCGGTTGTGCATGCTCTGAAGATTTGGAGGCATTACTTGTATGGGCAGCAGTGTGATATTTACACTGATCACAAGAGCCTCAATTACATTTTCATGCAGAATGAGCTGAACATGCGGCAGAGGAGATGGTTAGAGCTAGTCAAGGATTATGACCTGGAGATTCACTATCATCCGGGTAAGGCCAATGTTGTGGCAGATGCTTTGAGCAGAAGAAGCTATGTCAACATGGCCATTGCTTTCCAGATGCCTCCAGAGGTATGCGAGGAGTTTGAGTAGTTGAGTCTGGGCTTCTTGCATCATACTTCGTGTGCAGCATTCGAGGCAGTACCCATTCTAGAGGCAGAGATCAGGCAGCATCAGAAAGATGATGATAAGCTACAGGAGATCCGTGAGTTGCTCAAGAAGGGCAAGGCTCCTCATTTTAGAGAGGATGATCAGGGTACCTTGTGGTACAAGAACCGGATCTGTGTGCCAGATGTGAAGGATCTCCGGAAGTTGATTCTGAGTGAGGCTCATGATACAGCTTATTCTATTCATCCGAGCAGCACGAAGATGCACTATGATCTCAAGGAATGTTTCTGGTGGTATGGGATGAAGCGTTCAGTGGCAGAGTACGTGGCTATTTGTGACACCTATCAGCGTGTCAAGGCTGAGCATCAGAGGCCAGCAGGTCTGTTACAGCCTTTGAAGATTCCAGAGTGGAAATTGGAGGAAATCACTATGGACTTCATTGTTGGATTGCCACGTACTTAGAAAGGGTACAACTCCATATGGGTAGTAGTGGATCGTCTGACGAATGTTGCTCATTTCATTCCAGCGAGCACTACTTACTCCGGTGCTAGACTTGCAGAGTTGTACATCTCTCGGATTGTCTACTTGCATGGTGTGCCCAAGAAGATTATATCAGACAGAGGATCTCAGTTCACTTCACGGTTCTGGGAGCAGCTCCATGATTCATTGGATACGAAGCTGCGTTTCAGTACGGCTTATCACCCTCAAACAGATAGGTAGACAGAGAGAACCAACCAAGTGTTGGAGGATATGCTGAGAGCTTGTGCTATTCAGTATGGTACTAGTTGGGATAAGTGCCTGTCATATGCTGAGTTTTCATACAACAACAGCTATCAGGCCAGTCTGAAGAAGTCCCCCTTCGAGGCTGTAACACCCTAATTTAAATTTCAGCATTTATTAATAAATTAAATTGGCTTTATTTAATTTTCTAAGGTTTATTGTGTTTAGTTGGCATTTAATCTAATTTTTGTTCCTTAAGTAATTAAAATTTATCATAGGTTTAAATTTTGTTGTTGCATTCATGCTGGTGCATACTTTTAATTGATTGTGGTTTGAATTCAAATTTATATTTGAATTCAACCTTTGTTTGACTTAGATTTGAAATGAGAGAGTAAATAGAAATGGTAAGGAAAAACCCAAAACAAAACCCAAACCCAACTTCCTAGCCCAACCGAACCCGCGGCCCACTCCCTCCTTCCCTTCTCTCGCCCGGCCCAACCGGCTCTCTCCAGCCCAGCCCGCGCAGCGCTCCCTCTCTCCTGGGCCGCTCCAACCCTGTAGCGCACCGGCCCAGCCCACCCTCCAGCGCCTCAGCCCGCGCGGAGCGCTCAGCCGCTCGCTCGCGACCGCGTCGCCCTCTCCCACTGCGCGCCCGACCCCACCAGCCAGCTACCCCGCCGCGCCGCGGCACGCTTTGTCGCTGACTGCCTGGGCCCACCTGCCAGATCCGTCCTCCTCCTCCTCCCGCAACGCCCGCCCGCGATCCCCGGCGCGATTTCGCCGGCCTTCCATCACGGGCGCGCCCGCCCAGGTTGGCCGCCGGCCTACAAATTGGGGCCCGAGCCTCCCCCTAACACCCCATCCACACCAGCGCCGCCAGAGCCCGAAATCCCACCGCCCCTGCCTAGCCCGCCGTAGCAGAGGCACCTCGCCGCCGCGGCTACGCACCGGGGCCCACCGGAGCCGCGCAGAATCCTCACCTCGCCCCCAGGAGAATCACAGAGGCCTCCTTCCTCGATTTAGAGCCCTGCATCGCCGGAATCGCGACTTGACTCCTTCGCCGGTGAGTTCTGTCCGTTGCTCGATTCCCCGCCGCCGGTGAATCATAGGCCGCCCTGACATCTTGTGCTGCTCCACAGCGCCTCCACACGACGTCTTACGAAGTTCAAGAGCCTGGAGGAACGTTCCAGCACCCAGGACCCCGAGCTCCGCCGAGTCGCCGCCGCCCGGATCCCGCCGTCGGCGTTGCTGTACCACGACTCCACCCAAATCCCGAGCCTGGTGAGCACCACCACGATCCCCTTTCCCTTACGCTAGCTCCCATAGCCCTTTTGTGCCCACAACATGACACTGGCACGGCCTGAGTGCCCTACGCCGGCGAGCTTCGCCACGCAGACCCGCCGCCGATGCTAGCGTCGCTCCGAGCCTCCCCGAGCGCCGTTTAGAGCCTAGGTGAATCACGCTTGGCGTGTAGATCACCCCAGCCCCAGGTGCGGGTCAATTTGACCCCCGGAGGGCCGAAATCGGTGAACTCCGGCGAGCCTAGTGCCGCGCCGCCGCGGACAGGGCCGCCGGCGGTCGAGCGCCGCCGCCTCCCGCACCCGCTTTACCCTGCCCGCCCGATCTGGTTTCGACGCTCGAGATTAGATCGGGGTAGCATTAGATCTAAGCCACCAGATCTCAATCCGACGGCTGGAAATCAAAGATACCGGTTCGGCCTTGACTTTTTGCTAAAGAGCCCTCAGTCTTCTGCTGAATTAACCCGCAGTCCACCGCCTTTGAAAAATAATTGCAGTTAAGCCCAAAATTTTGCACGGACCCCCCTGAGTTTTCCAGAAATCAAACCCGCCGTCCACCCTTGGCAGTTTTGCGCGTCAGCCCTTAGATTTAATGTTTAATTACGTTTAGGCCCTCGGTTTTAGCAGAAAAGTCCCTGGAACTTAGTTTTTCTTACAAATAAGCCCCTAGAACTTGTTTTTAGCCTAGAAAACGCGTTTTAGCTCCGTTTTTAGCGTTCTTTATATCCACGCGATCGTTGTAACGAGTAGAATAGTTTTAGCTTAGTTTTTTCTTGCTGTTTTTATGTATTGATGTACTGTTCTTTAGCTTTTTGTTAGAGTTTGCTTGTATGCTTATTGTTGTGCATTGTTTTGGCCATGTGTTCGTGAGTAGACGCTGATCCAGTTGAGGAGCCCCAGTACCAGTACCCGGAGCACCCGTCTTCTGACCACTTTGAGCAGCAGCAGGAGCAGTACGAGGAAGGCAAGTATAACATGAACAACCTATCACTTTTAATTACAATTTCATATTGCATTTTAATATTGTATGCCTATAAGGACTGTCCTAGCCACTTTATATCCTTTATATATATCCTTTGGGTTGCATTTTTGGTTAGTTGCGCTAGGTTGCTGCGCTATAACACACTTTGGTCCTTTTTAATTAATTTGATTAATGGTTTACTTGAACTTAATTCTGAGAGTGGCCCTCTGTGTGGATGAGTGGCTCACGTCTCGTTAAAAGATGGTTTTTATAGAAACATGGTTTAGGGGGCCAGCATGGTGCTTAGTGCTTGGTTGGCCACTCTCCATAAGGACCGGTTCATAGAGCGACAACCTGGGACAACAGCGCTACCACAAGGCTAGAATGGGATAGACTTGGCTTACTAATTAGGTCTTTTTGGTCTGGAGTAACTTACCTGCGGGGCAAGAGTAGTAAGCTTCAATGGTCCCTGCTCCTCCGGCTGGTCTGTGCTTGGATTGCGCTCCTGTGCTTGTACCCCCGTGAGGTGGGCCCCATCGTCGTTGACCTATCTCTCGCGGTTACGCCTTACCAACGAGATTCTTTGTAACGGCCTCGTAGTGAGTCGCTAGTCATCTCACCTAAGGAAGTGTGATGAACCCCTGGCATAGCTCACGACTTGTGGGTAAAGATGTGCAACCTCTGCAGAGTGTAAAACTGGTATACTAGCCGTGCTCACGGTTATGAGCGGCTCAGATCCTCCTTTTGATTAGTGGAGTTATCTCCTTCCGACGAGGGAGGTGCTTCTCGGGGTTACCTTGGTGGCTTGGTTTTGGTTTTCAGTAGTAGCATGATTAAATTTGACTAATCACTATGCAACTGGGTTAATGGTAATTCATCAACTCATAGTAAATAGATTTAATAAAATTTTGCCAACACTTAAAAGCTAATGCAGTTGAGTCAGCCAGCCTAGAGCCTCATAGTTTGTGTTATACTTGTTGAGTACAAGTTGTGTACTCACTCTTGCCTCTTCTCTACTTTTTCCTCTTGGCTACGCTACTGCTGCTCAGTTCCTGCCGACACGAGGGAGTTCGTCCAGCGCTACCAGGACTACGAGGACTTCTAGGTGTTCGTCTCCCAGTCGACGTCCCTGTGGCGCCCTGCTTCAGCTTCGGAGAGCTTTATCGTATTTTGTACTTCGCTTCCGCTGTATCAGACATTTTTGTCATTAATGTAATAAATAACATTCGTATTCGCTTTATTATATCTTTTTACGTGATATGTGCTATGATATACTGTTCATTCTGTTGTATATACGTGTGACTTGATCCTGGCACGTATATGATTGCTCGGTTTATGTTCTTTTATAAACCGGGTGTTACAGAGTGGTATCAGAGCCGTATCGACTGTAGGACGAAGCCTAGATAGAACTGGTCGAGTTTTAGGACTTCTTCTCACCAATCCTTGTCTGCTGAAACTATTTTACTATTATACCCCTTGAATTCTATGACTTTCTACCCGTCTTGCCTTGATTTCTTTCTCTGAAGAAAAGTTTTTGTAGATTTGGCCTGAATCAGTCATCTGACCACCATGAGTAAGCTAGGTGACCCTTTTATAATAATACGATAGCACATTCTGCGACGCGTTGTGTTAGTCGAGTCTTTTGCTAAACTCGGCTAAGTTGTGAAAATTGTCTGCTTGTTATTATGCTACATGTTTGATTTGGATTTTTGACTGATTGCATAGCTTAGTAGGTTAAATTTGTTTAAAGAAAATCACTCTGATGTTAAAGTTAACTAATTAATAAAATGAGTTAGATCATTGGGGGTGAAACAGTCAACTCTATCCTGTCTACTTTATCATGGCTGAGTCTTTTTCCGCAAAGAGTTATCATATCCATCTGAATTTATTCCTGCAATATCCTTACTCGTGAAATCTTTTGTCCAAAAATCAGATGGTGAACACCAGGCGTGGTTCTGACCAGCAGGGGCAGAACAACCAGGGTCAGAACAACCAGGGTACCGGGATCCCGATGCCGCCGCCTTTGACTCCGGAGCAGTACTTCCAGCTCCAGATGCAGATGATGGCCACCCTGAACAACACTGTTCAGGCTCTTCAGCAGGCTCACACTTAGCCTCCGCCTCCTCCACCTCCGCAGCCTCGCGACAGGCGTGCTGAGTTCCTGAGGGGTCACCCGCCGACGTTTTCTCACATGTCCGACCCTCTTCAGGCCGACGACTGGCTCCGTGCAGTGGAGTGTCAGCTGGACATCGCCCAGTGCGATGATCGTGAGCGAGTTCTGTACGCAGCAGGACAGCTGCGAGGGGCAGCTTTGGACTGGTGGGAGTCCCACCCAGTTCATGACCGCGAGTCTCTCACCTGGATCCAGTTCAGGGAGCGTTTCCGCAGCCACAACGTCCCCGCGGGCGTTATGAAGATGAAACAGAAGGAGTTCCTTGCACTGAAGCAGGTAATCTTAGATATAATCATTCAGCGGTTTCTTTTGAGCTAATGCCCTTTGTTCTATCCTTATGAATCTTGAGTTAAACTTTCGATATCTATCTGTCTTTGTCACTTCAGGGGACTATGTCGGTCACGGAGTATCATGATCGCTTTCTTCAGCTGGCTCGCTACGCCCCTGCCAATGTTGCGGATGACCGCAAGAAGCAGGAGCACTTCATGGAGGGTCTTGAGGACTACCTCCAGTACGCGCTGCTCAACCTCCGCTTCGACGACTTCAACCACCTGGTTGACAGCGCGCTCAACACTGAGCGCAAGCACCTGGAGATGGAGGACAAGAAGAGGAAGGTTGTCCCCGTTGCTTCCGGCAGCAACACTCGTCCACGCCTCCAGCCGCCCCAGCAGTACCCGCAGAAGTACCGGCCTCCTCAGCAGTACCAGCAGAGGCCACCGCAGCAGTACCCGCCTCGACAGCAGCAGGCAGGTCAGGGCCAGAGGTTACCGGCACCTCCGGCTCGTGCACCACCCGCTCCACCGGCACCGCAGGCTCCACGTCCGGCAGCACCTACCGGACAGCAGGCTCAGGGACCTCCTCGCACCTGCTTTCACTGCGGCCAGCCGGGGCACTACGCCAACGCTTGCCCCCGGAAGGCGCAGGCGGGATAGCAGGGGCGCCCAGCTCAGCCCAGGGCGCCAGCACAGGGCAGGGTGAACCACGTGACGGCCGAGTCAGCGGCCGAGGCTCCCAACGTGGTTATTGGTACGTTCATGGTTAATTCATATCCAGCTACAGTGCTTTTTGATACTGGTGCTACGCATTCCTTCATTACTCAGTCTTTTGTCGAGCATCATGGTATTCATACTAGTACATTAAAGAGGTGCCTGTTAGTATCTTCACCGGGAGGACAGTTGAGGTCTCACACTTACTGCCCGAGAGTCAGTGTTTCTTTGAGGGGAGTAGAGTTCTGTACTGATCTGATGGTGCTAGACACCAAGGGCATTGATGTCATTCTGGGAATGGAGACTCTGGCCAAATGGGGAGTTCGGATAGATTGTGCTCAGAGGACAGTCTTGCTGTCAGCTTCCAGTGGCCAAGAGGTTGTTATCAGTGCAGTAGAGCCTTCGGGATTTCTTCATCAGATGGAGGCTAGACCCACGGACGGTATTCGCGTGGTGTCTGAATTCCCGGATGTCTTTCCGGATGATCTGCCAGGTATGCCGCCTGAACGCGCCATTGAGTTTTGTATTGATCTCTTGCCTGGCACAGCTCCTATTGCAAAGCGGCCCTACCGTATGGCACCTATAGAGCATGAAGAAGTTAAGAAGACTATTGATGAGTTGCTAGCCAAGGGCTATATCCGTCGCAGCTTCTCTCCTTGGGCTTTTCCATTGCTGCTAGTAGATAAGAAGGATGGCTCGAAGAGGATGTGTGTCGATTATCGGGAGCTGAATGCAGTCACTATCAAGAACAAGCATCCACTGCCCCGTATTGAGGATCTCTTTGATTTGCTTCGAGGTGCTCGTATATTCTCGAAGATTGATCTTCGCTCGGGCTATTTTCAAATGAGGATCCGTCCTGGGGATATTCCGAAGACGGCATTCACCTGCAAGTACGGGCTATATGAGTATACAGTCATGTCCTTCGGCTTGACTAATGCCCCGGCTTACTTCATGCATCTGATGAACATGGTCTTCATGGATTATCTGGATGTCTTCGTGGTGATTTTCATTGATGATATTCTGATCTTCTCCAAGACAGAGGAAGAGCATGAAGAGCATCTGAGGCTCGTGTTGCAGAGATTGAGAGAGCATCAGCTATATGCCAAGTTCAGCAAGTGCGAGTTCTGGATTGACGAGGTTCCATTCCTCGGTCATGTTATCTCTCAGGGAGGCATTGCTGTTGATCCGAGCAAGGTGAAGGATGTGCTCGAGTGGGAGACACCGCAGACAGTAAAGGAAGTCAGGTCTTTCTTGGGCTTAGCTGGATATTATCGGAGATTCATTGAGAATTTCTCCAAGATCGCGAAGCCTTTGACCTCTTTGCTGGAGAAAAATGTGGCTTTCGTGTGGACTGATGAGCGTCAGAGGGCCTTTGATGAGCTGAAGAAGAGGTTGACTACGGCGCCAGTCCTGACTCTGCCAGACCAGACGAAGAGGTTCACGGTGTATTGTGATGCTTCGAAGGATGGTCTTGGGTGTGTTCTGATGCAGGAGGGCAGAGTGATTGCTTATGCTTCACGGCAGTTACGTCGGCATGAGCTGAATTACCCCACTCATGATCTTGAGTTAGCCGCAGTTGTGCATGCTCTGAAGATTTGGAGGCATTACTTGTATGGACAGCGGTGTGATATTTACATTGATCACAAGAGCCTCAAGTACATTTTCACGCAGAATGAGCTGAATATGCGGCAGAGAAGATGGCTAGAGTTGGTCAAGGATTATGACCTGGAGATTCACTACCATCCGGGCAAGGCCAATGTTGTAGCAGATGCTCTGAGCAGGAGAAGTTATGTCAACATGGCCGTGGCTTTCCAGATGCCTCCAGAGTTATGCGAGGAGTTCGAGCAGTTGAGTCTGGGCTTCTTGCATCATACTTCCAGTGCAGCATTTGAGGCAGTACCGACTCTAGAGGCAGAGATCAGGCAACATCAGAAAGATGATGAGAAGCTGCAGGAGATTCGTGAGTTGCTCAAGAAGGGCAAGGCTCCTCATTTCAGAGAGGATGATCAGGGTACTTTGTGGTACAAGAACCGGATCTGTGTGCCAGATGTGAAGGATCTCCGGAAGTTGATTCTGAGTGAGGCCCATGATACAGCTTACTCTATCCATCCGGGCATCACGAAGATGTATTATGATCTGAAGGAACGTTTCTAGTGGTATGGGATGAAGCGTTCAGTGGCAGAGTACGTGGCTATTTGTGACACCTGTCAGCGTGTCAAGGCTGAGCATCAGAGGCCAGCAGGACTATTGCAGCCTTTGAAGATTCCAGAGTGGAAATGGGAGGAAATCACTATGGACTTCATTGTTGGGTTGCCTCGTACTCAGAAAGGGTACAACTCCATTTGGGTAGTAGTGGATCATTTGACGAAGGTTGCTCACTTCATTCCAGTGAACACTACTTACTCCGGAGCTAGACTTGTGGAGTTGTACATCTCTCGGATTGTCTGCTTGCATGGTGTGCCCAAGAAGATTATATCTGACAGAGGGTCTCAGTTCACTTCTCGGTTCTGGGAGCAGCTCCATGACTCATTAGATACGAAGCTGCGTTTCAGTACGGCTTATCACCCTCAGACAGATAGGCAGACAGAGAGGACCAACCAAGTGTTGGAGGATATGCTGAGAGCTTGTGCTATTCAGTATGGTACTAGTTGGGATAAGTGCCTGTCTTATGCTGAGTTCTCATATAACAACAGCTATCGGGCCAGTCTGAAGAAGTCTCCCTTCGAGGCATTGTATGGCAAAAAGTGCAGGACTCCTCTCTATTGGGATCAGATTGGTGAGAAGCAGCTCTTTGGCCCTGAGATCATAGATGATGCAGAGCAGATGGTTCAGGCTGTGCGAGAAAATCTGAGGATTGCACAGAGCAGACAGAAGAGCTATGCAGATGGCAAACGGAGAGACCTGACTTTCAGTGTCGGTGATTATGTATACCTGAAGGTGTCTCCGATGAGGGGAATCCGCAGATTCAATGTCAAAGGGAAGTTAGCACCTCGGTATGTGGGCCCATTCAAGGTGCTAGAGCGGAAAGGTGAAGTTGCTTATCGCCTGGAGTTACCTCTCAGTCTCTCGGGAGTTCATGATGTCTTCCATATATCTCAGCTGAAGAGGTGTCTGCGAGTACCCGAGGAGCAGGCACCCCTGGATGGAGTCGATGTGCAGGAAGACCTGACTTATACTGAGCATCCGGTGAAGATTTTGGAGACATCGGAGAGGGTTACTCGGAACAAGCGTATCAAGATGTGCAGAGTTCAGTGGAGTCATCACAGTGAAGCTGAGGCTACATGGGAGCGAGAAGATGAGTTGAAGAAGACATATCCAGATCTCTTTGCTAGCCAGCCCAGCTAAATCTCGGGGACGAGATTTCTTTAAGGGGGTAGGGTCTGTAACACCCTAATTTAAATTTCAGCATTTATTAATAAATTAAATTGGCTTTATTTAATTTTCTAAGGTTTATTGTGTTTAGTTGGCATTTAATCTAATTTTTGTTCCTTAAGTAATTAAAATTTATCATAGGTTTAAATTTTGTTGTTGCATTCATGCTGGTGCATACTTTTAATTGATTGTGGTTTGAATTCAAATTTATATTTGAATTCAACCTTTGTTTGACTTAGATTTGAAATGAGAGAGTAAATAGAAATGGAAAGGAAAAACCCAAAACAAAACCCAAACCCAACTTCCTAGCCCAACCGAACCCGCGGCCCACTCCCTCCTTCCCTTCTCTCGCCCGGCCCAACCGGCTCTCTCCAGCCCAGCCCGCGCAGCGCTCCCTCTCTCCTGGGCCGCTCCAACCCCGCAGCGCACCGGCCCAGCCCACCCTCCAGCGCCTCAGCCCGCGCGGAGCGCTCAGCCGCTCGCTCGCGACCGCGTCGCCCTCTCCCACTGCGCGCCCGACCCCACCAGCCAGCTACCCCGCCGCGCCGCGGCACGCTTTGTCGCTGACTGCCTGGGCCCACATGCCAGATCCGTCCTCCTCCTCCTCCCGCAACGCCCGCCCGCGATCCCCGGCGCGATTTCGCCGGCCTTCCATCACGGGCGCGCCCGCCCAGGTTGGCCGCCGCCCTACAAATTGGGGCCCGAGCCTCCCCCTCGCACCCCATCCACACCAGCGCCGCCAGAGCCCGAAATCCCACCGCCCCTGCCTAGCCCGCCGTAGCAGAGGCACCTCGCCGCCGCGGCTACGCAGCTCCGCCGCACCGGGGCCCACCGGAGCCGCGCAGAATCCTCGCCTCGCCCCCAGGAGCATCACAGAGGCCTCCTTCCTCGATTTAGAGCCCTGCATCGCCGGAATCGCGACCTGACTCCTTCGCCGGTGAGTTCTATCCGTTGCTCGATTCCCCGCCGCCGGCGAATCATAGGCCGCCCTGACCTCTTGTGCTGCTCCACAGCGCCTCCACACGACGTCTTACGAAGTTCAAGAGCCCGGAGGAACGTTCCAGCACCCAGGACCCCAAGCTCCGCCGAGTCGCCGCCGCCCGGATCCCGCCGTCGGCGTTGCTGTACCACGACTCCACCCAAATCCCGAGCCTGGTGAGCACCACCACGATCCCCTTTCCCTTACGCTAGCTTCCATAGCCCTTTTGCGCCCACAGCACGACACTGGCACAGCCTGAGTGCCCTACGCCGGCGAGCTTCGCCACGCAGACCCGCCGCCGATGCTAGCGTCGCTCCGAGCCTCCCCGAGCGCCGTTTAGAGCCTAGGTGAATCACGCTTGGCGTGTAGATCACCCCAGCCCCAGGCGCGGGTCAATTTGACCCCCGGAGGGCCGAAATCGGCGAACTCCGGCGAGCCTAGCGCCGCGCCGCCGCGGACAGGGCCGCCGGCGGTCGAGCGCCGCCGGCTCCCGCACCCGCTTTACCCTGCCCGCCCGATCTGGTTTCGACGCTCGAGATTAGATCGGGGTAGCATTAGATCTAAGCCACCAGATCTCAATCCGACGGCTGGAAATCAAACCCGCCGTCCACCCTTGGCAGTTTTGCGCGTCAGCCCTTAGATTTAATGTTTAATTACGTTTAGGCCCTCGGTTTTAGCAGAAAAGTCCCTGGAACTTAGTTTTTCTTACAAATAAGCCCCTAGAACTTGTTTTTAGCCTAGAAAACGCGTTTTAGCTCCGTTTTTAGCGTTCTTTATATCCACGCGATCGTTGTAACGAGTAGAATAGTTTTAGCTTAGTTTTTTCTTGCTGTTTTTATGTATTGATGTACTGTTCTTTAGCTTTTTGTTAGAGTTTGCTTGTATGCTTATTGTTGTGCATTGTTTTGGCCATGTGTTCGTGAGTAGACGCTGATCCAGTTGAGGAGCCCCAGTACCAGTACCCGGAGCACCCATCTTCTGACCACTTTGAGCAGCAGCAGGAGCAGTACGAGGAAGGCAAGTATAACATGAACAACCTATCACTTTTAATTACAATTTCATATTGCATTTTAATATTGTATGCCTATAAGGACTGTCCTAGCCACTTTATATCCTTTATATATATCCTTTGGGTTGCATTTTTGGTTAGTTGCACTAGGTTGCTGCGCTATAACACACTTTGGTCCTTTTTAATTAATTTGATTAATGGTTTACTTGAACTTAATTCTGAGAGTGGCCCTCTGTGTGGATGAGTGGCTCACGTCTCGTTAAAAGATGGTTTTTATAGAAACATGGTTTAGGGGGCCAGCACGGTGCTTAGTGCTTGGTTGGCCACTCTCCATAAGGACCGGTTCATAGAGCGACAACCTGGGACAACAGCGCTACCACAAGGCTAGAATGGGATAGACTTGGCTTACTAATTAGGTCTTTTTGGTCTGGAGTAACTTACCTGCGGGGCAAGAGTAGTAAGCTTCAATGGTCCCTGCTCCTCCGGCTGGTCTGTGCTTGGATTGCGCTCCTGTGCTTGTACCCCCGTGAGGTGGGCCCCATCGTCGCTGACCTATCTCTCGCGGTTACGCCTTACCAACGAGATTCTTTGTAACGGCCTCGTAGTGAGTCGCTAGTCATCTCACCTAAGGAAGTGTGATGAACCCCTGGCGTAGCTCACGACTTGTGGGTAAAGATGTGCAACCTCTGCAGAGTGTAAAACTGGTATACTAGCCGTGCTCACGGTTATGAGCGGCCCAGATCCTCCTTTTGATTAGTGGAGTTATCTCCTTCCGACGAGGGAGGTGCTTCTCGGGGTTACCTTGGTGGCTTGGTTTTGGTTTTCAGTAGTAGCATGATTAAATTTGACTAATCACTATGCAACTGGGTTAATGGTAATTCATCAACTCGTAGTAAATAGATTTAATAAAATTTTGCCAACACTTAAAAGCTAATGCAGTTGAGTCAGCCAGCCTAGAGCCTCATAGTTTGTGTTATACTTGTTGAGTACAAGTTGTGTACTCACTCTTGCCTCTTCTCTACTTTTTCCTCTTGGCTACGCTACTGCTGCTCAGTTCCTGCCGACACGAGGGAGTTTGTCCAGCGCTACCAGGACTACGAGGACTTCTAGGTGTTCGTCTCCCAGTCGACGTCCCTGTGGCGCCCTGCTTCAGCTTCGGAGAGCTTTATCGTATTTTGTACTTCGCTTCCGCTGTATCAGACATTTTTGTCATTAATGTAATAAATAACATTCGTATTCGCTTTATTATATCTTTTTACGTGATATGTGCTATGATATACTGTTCATTCTGTTGTATATACGTGTGACTTGATCCTGGCACGTATATGATTGCTCGGTTTATGTTCTTTTATAAACCGGGTGTTACAGAGGCCTTGTATGGCAGAAAATGCAGGACTCATCTCTATTGGGATCAGATTGGTGAGAAGCAGCTCTTTGGCCCGGATATCATAGAAGATGCAGAGCAGATGGTTCAGGCTATGCGAGAAAATCTGAGGATTGCACAGAGCAAGCAAAAGAGCTATGCAAATGGCAAACGGAGAGACTTGACCTTCAGTGTTGGTGATTATGTGTACCTGAAGGTGTCTCCGATGAGAGGGATCCGCAGATTTAATATCAAAGGTAAGTTAGCACCTCGGTATGTGGGCCCATTCAAGGTGCTAGAGCGGAAAGGCGAAGTTGCTTATCACCTGGAGTTGCCCACCAGCCTCTCAGGAGTTCATGATGTCTTCCATATATCTCAGCTGAAGAAGTGTCTGCGAGTACCCGAGGAGCAGGCACCACTTGATGGATTAGAGGTTCAGGAAGATCTGACTTATACTGAGCATCCGGTGAAAATTCTGGAGACATCAGAGAGGATTACTCGGAACAAGCGCATCAAGATGTGCAGAGTTTAGTGGAACCATCACAGTGAAGCCGAGGCTACTTGGGAGCGAGAGGATGAGCTGAAGAAGACATATCCAGATCTCTTTGCTAGCCAGCCCAGCTAAATCTCGGGGATGAGATTTCTTTAAGGGGGTAGGGTCTGTAACACTCTTGTATAAATTTCAGCATTTTATAATAAATTTAATTGGCTTTACTTAATTTTCTAAGGTTTATTATGTTTAGCCTTGCATTTAATCTAATTTTGTTTCACAAGTAATTAAAATTTGTCTAAGTTTAAAAATTTGTTGTTGCATTCATGCTGATGCATTGTTCTTTTTGTTTGAGTGCTAGAGCTGAATTCAAATTTGAATTTGAATTCAAATGGCTTTAGTTTGAGTAGTGTTTGAAATAGGAAATATAAGAGTAGAAAAAGGAGAAAGAATTAGAAGAGAGCCCAGCCCAAAACTCAACCCAGGCCCAGCCCAACCTTCCCTGGAAACCCAACCCAAATCCCGCGCCGGCCCAGTCCGCTCTCTTTCGCGGCCCAGCCTCACCCCGCGCTCCCTCTCTCTCTCCTCGGCCCAACACTCCCGCGCAGCCTCCCGGCCCAGCTCACCACACCCGTTCGCTCACCCCGCTTCGGCTCAGCAGGACCCCACGCCCGCACGTCTCCCCACGGAACGCATCCACGCCAGCGCACGCGCCCCCCTCCCCGTCGCTGACACCGCGACCCCACTCGTCAGCTTCCCCGTCTTCCTCGCGCCCGCGCTCAACGGCCTCCCGAATCACGGCCGCGATCCTCGCCATGATTCCCCTGCCATCCCGCAAACCCAGATTTTGTCCCTGCTCTTTTAACCACCCGCGCCGCACCCCCTGCGCCCTTATCCACACCAGTGCCGCCACCGTAACCCTAGCCAACCCTGCGCCGCAGCTCCGCCTCGCCGCGCCTCTACTCCGCCACAGCCACGTTGCTCTGCTACTCCCCAGCCCCACCGGAGTAGTGCAGCGGCCTTGCCTCGACGCCAGGGGCGACCTCGAGACCTCCCCGCACGACCCCAGCACCTGCAACGGCCGGGATTTCCCCGGAGCGCCCCCACGGGTGAGTCTCTGCGCCGCCGATTTTCCTTGCCGCCGGCGACCCCCGGACCACCCTAACCCTGATGCACCCTCACAGGCCTGCCAGGAGTCGAACCAGGGAGTCCAGGTGCTCGGAGCTCCACCACGGTACCTCCTCCTCGAGCTCCGTCAGATTTCCGCCCGCACGCCACCACTTGACATCGCCGCCGGCTCGTCTGCGTCGCTCCCCGTCCGATTCCGTGCCCGGTGAGCACCACCCAGTTCTCAGTTACCCTTTTGCGCTAGTTTTGGTAGCCGTGGCCCCCTAGAGACCCCGAACCGCTTGCTCCGGCGAGCCCTGCGCCGCCGAGCCACCATCTCCGACGAGCTTCACGCTCGAAGCCTCGAACGCTTCTCCTGACGCCACCAGTGGCTTACGCATACCGCGTAGATGCCTCCCGACCCATCCCCCGTTCGAATCCGCCCTGGGAAGACCTAGTTCGGTCTTCTCCGGTGCAACGCCGCCGCGGGAGCAAGCCGCCGGCACGTTCCACCGCCGCCCCGCGCCCAAACCCTCCTGAGCCGTCAGATCCCGCGTGGACGCCCCCGATTAGAACCCGATCTGAATAGATCTGGACCACCAGATTGAGATCCAGCGGCCGAGAATCGTGCATACCGGTTCGGCCTATAACTTTTGCTAAAGAGCCCCTGTAGTTTCCAGTAATTAACCCGCAGTCCTACTCAGTGTTAAAATATTTCAAACATGGCCCAGAATCTTGCACAGACCCCCCTGAGCTATCCAGAAATAGAACCGCCGTCCAGGTCTGTTGTTTTTGCGAGTTAGACCCCAGAGTTTTAGTTTAATTACATTTTAGTCCTCGTTTTTGCCCAGAAACCCCCTGGAACTTAGTTTTTCTCGCAGATAAGCCCCTAGATCTTGTTTTAGGCCTAGATTTTGCGTTTTAACTCCGTTTTGGCCGTTCTTTATGTCCACACGATTGTTGTAATGCGTAGAATAGCTTTAGACTAGTTTAGTGTGCTGTTTTTATGTATTGATGTACTGTTTCTTAGCTTTTGTTAGTGTTTGCTTGTATGCTTATTGTTGTGCCTTGTTTTGGCCATGTGTTCGTGAGTAGACGATGATCCATCTGAGGAGCCCAGTACCAGTACCCGGAGCAGCCGTCTTCTGACCAGTTTGAGCAGCAGCAGGAGCAGTACGAGGAAAGCAAGTATAGCATGAACAACCTATCACTTTTAAATACATTTTCATACTGCATTTTAATACTGTGTGCCTATAAGGACTTTCCTAGCCACTTTATATTCTTTATATATATCCCTTGGGTTGCATTTTGGTTAGTTGTGCTAGGTGCCACGCTATAATACACTTGGTCCTTTTTAATTAATTTGATTAATGGTATATGCAACTTAATTCTGAGAGTGGCCCTCTGTGTGGCTTGAGTGGCTCACGTCTCGTTAAAATTGGTTTTGCTAGAAACATGGTTTAGGGGGCCAGCACGGTGCTTACTGCCTGGTTGGCCACTCTCCATAAGGACCGGTTCATAGAGCGACAACCTGGGACAACAGCGCTACCACAAGACTGGAATGGGACGGTCTTGACTTACTAATCAGGCCATTTTGGTTCGGAAGTAACTTACAAACTGGGCAAGACGGGAGTCGAGCTTCAATGGTGCCCATGATACGACGCTTGGTCTGCGTACCCCTCGAGGTGGGTACCATCATTGCATTGCCTGAATCCTTAGCGGTTACACCTTACCAACGTGTCCTTTG
>NC_053137.1:21577379-21587379 GCF_016808335.1 Panicum virgatum | reverse complement strand
CACACAATTGGTCATCGCGCTTGGTTGAAAAGCCAGTTGCGCGAAGCTACCGTGTATCGGATTATGACTGAACGCCTCTAAGTCAGAATCCAAGCTAGCAACTGGCGCCTATGCCCGCCGCTCGCCCCGACCCACATTAGGGCGTTCGCGCCCCAAGGGCCCGCACCATTAGCTTAGTCTGCCCGGCCGATGTGCCATGGCAGGCCACCTCGAAGCTCCCTTCCTCATGGGCGGCGGGCTGAATCCTTTGCAGACGACTTAAATATGCGACGGGGCATTTTAGGTGGCAGAGTGGCCTTGCTGCCACGATCCACTGAGATCCAGCCCCGCATCGCACGGATTCGTCCCTCCTCCCTCCAACCCCATTCAAAAGTTCAGGCTCGGAAGGATGATGCTCGTCAAAGATGATGCGAGCAAGGATTCATCCCTCCCCCTCAAGGACCATTCAAAACTTCTGGCTCAGATGCGCCATGCTTGTCAAAGATATTGCGAGCAAATATACCGAATATGAGGGAAGCGGAGTACAAGGAAAAACATGAAGTACTATGATAGTACGATGAGTACGAATATGAGTAAGAATGTACTGGCCACGACGGCTACAATAATCTCAAAAGAGGCCATATCCAAATTTAAGGGTACTATATCACATGGACATCCTAGTAGCGGCAATGATGAACAAGACAGCAAGGACCAAGTCATTGAGCAGCCACAAAGATGAATAAGGCACCAAGGAACCAAACATCCCCGGACTAATTGAGGTGGACATGATAGTACAAGGTGTCCGGGTATGAACCATACTCTACCCAGATGGAAAGGTTGTATGCTAGGCCCAAGCAGACAAAGTCGGGATGAGAGCGGCTGATATACGTGTGGTATTGGTCATGGGAATTGGTTGGAAGGTAAGAAGGTTTGTAACCCTGGTTCATAGAGTGAAATTTACCTAAAAGGGTATAAAAATGGATGGTTTCAGTGGAAAATGGTTGTACATGGCAGCCACACATGGTTCCATGTTCATCCGGGTTCAAACGGACCATGTTGCGGTGAAAACAGACGAAAAACGTGTGCTATAGGTCATGGGAGGCGAAAACCTAGGCCGAACGACCATTCGGTATGTAACCCTAGCCAAAAAATGGAAATGGCCCACAACGGGATGGAAAACGGTTTATTTCGGTCCGAAATGTTGTACATGGCACCCGCACATGGAACTATGTCCATCCGGGTGGAAACGAACCATGCTAGGGTGAAAATAGACGAAAAACATGGGCTATAGGACATGGGAGGCGAAAACATAGGCCGAACGACCATTCGATATGTAACCCTGGACAAAAAATGGAAACGTCCCACAATGGAATGGAAACGGTTCATTTCGGTCGGAAATGTTGTACATGGCACCCGCACATGGAACTATGTCCATTCGGGTGCAAACTGTTGACACAGAATCGCGCCAACACACTCGAATGCGCTAGAATGCGCGGACGATCGTCAAAACGATCAACACCCGCGAAATCCTGGGCAGACCGGTCTGACCGGTACCGCCGACCGGTCTGACCGGTAGAAGCAGGGGCTCGCTGGAAACCTAGAACAGCGAGCTCGGGAGGGACCCCGTTGGAGCTCGTGATCGTAGGGTTGTTCTGAGGTTGGCAGGCCACTCAGAACGTCTTCAAATGTCGCCGGGACGAAGGAAGAAAGCAATCTAGGGTTGGAAAAGGCTAGGGTTTGAGAGATAAAAGTAATGCGATTTTTGTATTGATTCGATTGGGAATAACCTCAATCGGCCTTAGCCTTTATATTTATAGGCCGGGGAAGACGTACCCCTTCACGAGTAGGATTACATGAGGACTCTTTACAAAAACCCTAATTCTACTCAGACTGTACAGACCAGACCGGTCTGACCGGTCGGCCCGACCGGTCAGACCGGTCGACCTCAGCAGATGCCAAATTTGGCTATCAACATATGCCCCCTGCTTTTTGGTGAGTTTCACAAGCCAAAAAGCAAGAACTATCTTGATGTACATGTTTTACACAAGGCATACAACTCTAAAAAATAAAACTAAGGGCAATATTCAATACCGGCCGTCTTCGTCTTCACGCACTTTGCCAAATGCTAGGATAGATTTTCTTCAAGTATCTCCCATTGATAGCCCTGGGTAGACGTTCACCTTGCACCGTCTCCATCATATACGAATTTCCGGAGATAACTTTGACAATCTTGTATGGACCCTCCCAACTTGGCGACCATTTGCCAAACTTGTTGCTTTTCATCCCAAGAGGCAAAATTGTCTTCCAAACCAGATCCCCAACCTGAAAAGATTTAAGTTTTACCTTTTTGTTGTAAGCTCTGGCCACCCGAAGCTTATCTTTCTCAATCTCCTTCAAAGCCTTCAAACGCTTATCGGTCACCTCATCAATATTATCCATCATCAAATCATGGTAATCAACAGCGGAGAGGTCATTTTGCTTTGCCAACCTATATGCGTTCAGATTTACCTCAACGGGTAAAACGGCCTCTTGACCATACACAAGCTCAAAAGGAGTAACCTTAGTAGAACCATGTCTAGATATACGATGAGCCCATAATGCTTCGGATAACACTTCATGCCACCTCCTAGGATTTTCTTCTATCTTCTTCTTAACAAGTTTGATCAAAATCTTATTACTAGACTCGGCCTGCCCATTGGCCTGAGCATAGTATGGAGAGGAATTGAGCAATTTAATTTTGTAAGATTCGGCAAAGGCACGCACATCTTTTGATATAAATGAAGTACCTTGATCCATTGTCAAAGTTTGTGGAATGCCGAATCTATGAATAATATGCTCAGTAATAAACTCAATTACCTCTTTATGCGTCATATTCTTCAAAGGAACCGCTTCGGTCCATTTAGTGAAATAATCCGTAGCAACCAACACGAAGCGATGCCCCTTTGAAGATGGAGGATTAATTTGCCCAATGAAATCCAACCCCCAACCTCGGAATAGCCATGGTTTAATAATAGGATGCATCAATGCAGCAGGCACCAATTGCAAATCACCAAACTGCTGACATTCTTCACATCCTTTATAGTACTTGAAACAATCGGATAGCATGGTGGGCCAATAAAAACCGGCTCTTCTAAGTAACCACTTCATCTTAGGAGCCGATTGATGAGTACCACAAATACCTTCATGAACCTCACCCATAGCAATCCGGGCCTGATCCGAGTCTAAACATTAGAGGAGCAAATCTTCGGTAGTTCGACGATAAAGTTCATGGTCGATTAAAACATACTTAAAAGCCAAATGCCGAATATTTCTCTCTGCACCACGACCAGGATCTCTCAAATACGATATAAGAGGGACCTCCAATACTGAGCTTCGGCCGAAACAACTGAATCAACTTTCTTGGCCGAATCAGAATCAGCAGCTGCATCACCGGTCAGACCGGTCTCTGGACCGGTCAGACCGGTCTGGGCGGTCTGACCGGTTTCGCTGACCGGTCGGACCGGTGCGTCCAGCACCAGACACTCGGCTTTCGTTTGCATCGGCTTGCGAATGTTGAAATATTTTTTCGTAACATTATAACCAGATGCTTGTTGCGCCAGAGCATTTGCCTTTCCATTTTCCTCCCTCGGAATATGCTTGATAATAAATTCATCGAAAGAGAAAACAATATCGAGGCATTTATCAAGATATGCATTTAGAGAACCATTATAACACTGGCATACCTTAGATACTTGCTGCACCACCAGAAGGGAATCTCCAAAGGCTTCAACATGTTTCACGCCCATGGATTGCAAGAATTCCAAGCCAAATAGAAGAGCCTCATATTCAACTTGATTATTTGTACACTCTTCTTCCAATCGGTTTGAAAATTCAAAAACAGCACCATTCGGAGAAATAAGAACAGCACCAATCCCTTGACCATCATCACAAACCGATCCATCAAAGTACAATTTCCACGGTGTGCAAGTAATATAGCCGACTTCTAAATCATACTTGTCATTAATCCGATGCTCAACAATAAAATCCACTACAATTTGGCCTCTCATAGATTTTAAAGGTTCACAAACCAAATCATACTCAACCAAAGCATAAGCCCACTTACCGATTCTACCACTCAAAATCGGTTTCTGTAACATATGTTTGATCACATCAGTTTGACATACTACTATGCAAGTACTAGATAATAGATAATGTCTCAACTTGGTACAAGCATAATAAAGAGACAAACACAACTTCTCAATAAATGTATACCTTGTCTCCGCATCAATAAGTCGTCGGCTTAAATATGTAACAATATATTCCTTCCCTTTGGTCTCTTGAGTCAAAACAGCTCCAATAACTTTGTCTTCAGCAGCCACATAAAGTCTGAAAGGCACTCCTCTCCTAGGCGCTTTGAGTATGGGTGGTGAAGACAAATAAATCTTGATCTTCTCAAATGCTTCTTGCTGTTTTGCCCCCCAAGTAAATTCGGTTTCATCTTTTAACCGAAGAATAGGAATAAAAGCATCAATCTTCCCGGACAAGTTAGATATAAATCTTCTCAAGAAATTTACCTTGCCCAAGAACTTCTGTAAATCTTTCTTGCATGTAGGGGCTTCAACCTTCTTCATGGCTTCAACTCTCTTAGGATCAATCTCTATTCCCTTCTCATGAATAATGAAGCCAAGAAACTTTCCAGCCGATACACCAAAAGCACATTTGAGTGGATTCATCTTTAAACAATACCGGCGCATCCTTTCAAGTGCAAGTCTCAAATCGGCTAAATGATGATCTAAACCGGCCGATTTAATGACAATATCATCAATGTACACTTCCAAGATGACACCAATCAAATCATGAAAGATTAAATTCATAGCCCTTTGATAAGTAGCACCCGCATTTTTCAAACCGAAAGTCATAACCACCCACTCAAACAAACCGACAAATCCTGGACATCTAAAGGCCGTTTTAGATATATCTTCTTCGGCCATAAATATTTGATTGTAACCGGCGTTACCATCAAGAAAACTAATGATACGATGTCCGGAAGCCTCATTAATCAACATATCGGCTATAGGCATAGGATATTCATCCTTGGGAGTAGCTTTATTAAGATCTCTAAAATCAATGCATACTCTAATTTTTCCCGAATCCTTTTTCTCAACGGGCACAATATTAGAGATCCAATCAGCATAATGACAAGACCGAATAAATCCAGCATCAAGTAAACGATTAATTTCAGTTTTAATTCGGTCATAAATAATGGGATTGAAACACCTAACCGGTTGTTTATAAGGTCTAAAACCAGCTTTAATTGGCAAACGATGCTCAACAAGATAACGACTCAAACCAGACATTTCATGATACTCCCAAGCAAAACAATCAACATATTCCTTTAATAAATTAACCAAATCGGCTTTATATTTAGCCGATAAATTTTTGTTTACAAAAGTCGGCCTAGGAATAGTTCCATCACCAATATCTACCTTCTCTAAAGGATCAGCCGATGTAAACCCTTGGCCCAACTTATCTAGATCACCAGAATCTTCAATGGCTTCACACATATCGTTCGTACGCGCCCGATATTGATCTAGCCTCTGCTGCAGCCATTCTGCGTTGGACCGGTCTGACCGGTCGGGGTGTCCGGTCTGACCGGTAGGCCCTGTGCACCGAACGGGACAGGACCGGTCTGACCAGTCGGCACTGGCGATCTGACCGGTCACCTCTGGAATTTCTGTTGTACTCATCTGATTTACATTAAATGATTTAGCCGATTATTCATCGGCTTTAGCACAGCAGAAACAAAGCCATCCTTAGTGCAACTGATCAAATCATAATCGGACAGATCCACGCCCGACAAACACTTGACATTGTCATGTGCACTAATTGAATCTGAATCGGCTAAAGCAACAAAGGATGAAGTGTCCCCATGGACCATCTCAACCTCATCGCCGATCCACTGAACAAGAAACTGATGCAAGGTAGAAGGAACACACTGATTTGCATGAATCCAATCCCTCCCAAGAATCAAACTGTAATTACCTTGCACTTCCGCGATGAAGAAGGCTGTAGCAAGCGTCTTACTTCCAATGGTGAGCTCCATGGAAGCAACTCCTTTGGCGCTAAGGGGCTCGCTCCCTCCAACACCACTGACGGTCATGTTCGTCTTGATCAGGTCTTCGTCTTGGCCACCGAGCTTCTTGTATGCTGAGTAGGGCATAAGATTTACAATGGCCCCACCATCTATTAGCATGCAAGTCACCGGCTTCCCGTTGATGTGTCCCCTCATATAAAGAGCCTTCAAATGATTGTCCTTTTCGCTTGGCTTCTGGAACATAGCTTCACGTGGCCCGAATTGAAGATGAGCCAAATCCTCCTCCGGAACCACGAAGTAATCCGAAGATAAGTGCACCACATTGATCTCCATATTGGTGCGCTCTGGAGACACTTCGTAGTCTACCAACTCCTCGTCTTCAGTTGTCAGAGGAACTGTTGGGGCTTCATCAACAGAAGGAACTAAAACGGGCGGCACCGATTCGGCTATTGCCTCTGCACTGGGCTCGACCGGTCTGACCGGTTGGTCAGAGCGGTCTGACCGGCCCTCATGACCGGTCTGACCGGTCGGTTGTGGCGGTCCGATCGGTCTGTCTGGCTGGTCGGCTGCCTTAGCTTTCCATACCTTGTTTTGAGGGAACATAGGCCTGTATCCGTTGAATTCCTCATCCCTCATCTTCTCCTTCTCCTGTTCCTTCTTTTC
The DNA here is from genome assembly GCF_016808335.1 of Panicum virgatum. NCBI lineage: Eukaryota > Viridiplantae > Streptophyta > Magnoliopsida > Poales > Poaceae > Panicum > Panicum virgatum. Next base: position 21,580,664 of record NC_053137.1, on the reverse strand, counting down.
TTTGTTGCGGAGGCGCTGCAATTTCCTTTTTTGAGTATGAGTTAATCCCGAAGGGCACCATCTAGGCTGATGGTACTTGTCCGCTATGCTTTTGCTGCTACTAGCCTCATGATCATTGGCCATGACCGGCTTTTGCAAAGGAACGTCAACCGATGCATCTATATCCATCGGTTTCTTGCCCGTATCTCTTATGGGCACTTCGATTTCACCGATTTGAATAACATCGGCTTTGGGCTTTTCTGAATCAACCACGGTCTTATGCGCCCCCCCTCCTTTCTTTGACGCGATACTCAAACCTTGGAACAGGAGCTTGACCCGGCTTCTGATGAGACCAGTCTGATCGGTCAGTGTGTACCGGTCTGACCGGTGCAACCTGCTGCCCTGGACCGGATTGGTGTGGTCCCAATCGGTCATGCACTGGCATCCTGGAGCTTTCCCCTTGATAATGTGGAGGATAAGGCATCGGGAAACACTGCATCCATATCCCCGCATGCTCCCATGCCGGATTTGTTGCATTTGAAGCCGGTGGCATCCACGGCATGGTAGCATACATCTTCTGAGGAGGATATAACGTGACAACATCACCTCTGCGCCTGCTGGATTCCCTCCTTGGGGACGTTGGACGATCTTGACGTGGCGGTGAACGCGGTCTCTTTTTTAACGGCCGATCGTTTTGAACGGCCTTTGTATACTTGTTCAACAACTGGTTGAAGGTGGGCTTTTGATTAGCAGTTCTTCCCTGCACCTTCACTTCGTTGGTCTTACAAGTACCCACTTCCGGATGTTTCGGCTTGAAGGTCCGAGGACAGTCACCAGGGCGGTCTGACCGGTCGGACCGGTCTGACCGGTAGTAGACACCGGTCTGACCGGTCATGCCTGATCAGCAGACCGATTTTCTGGTGGAGAGCTCCCTTGCCCCCCGAGTTTGGGATTCTTGACAATGATCTTCAGAGTACTCTTCCCATCATCAATTTTTAATTTGATAACTTCTCGGGTAAGGATCTTGTCACTTGTGTTCATCGGTCTTGGATCACCGATGACAACATGCTTTCCCTTGGCTCCTTCGGGCTTTTCCGGCCGAATGAGCACCTTTGGATTGTTCAATTCCAGTGTATGAACAAGGAAAGGAGCTTTGTCAATCTGCATATCAGAAAGTACTAATCGTCCTTCATTAATGGCCGATTGCACCTGTCGACGAAAAACATTACAATCATTAGTAGCATGAGATGTAGAATTATGCCACTTACAATATGCATGTCATTTAAGCTCGTCGGGAGATGGAATAGCATGCGATAATCGGATATTACCATTCTTAAGCAATTCATCAAAAATCTGATCACACTTAGAAACATCAAAAGTAAACTTTGGATCCTGCCGATTCTTTTGAATCGGCTTGAGAGACGGAACCGAACCGGGTTTGGCCTTTGATGGCCAAACAAATTCGGCGGCATATACTTCCTTACTATCATCGTCCGAACCATCCGAATCATGATCAAGAATGTGTGTGTTGGACCGATGAGGCTTGAAAGTATCTTTGGTATTTTTAAGTTTAAATTCTAAACCCATGACTTTGACTTGCAAGAAATTAACGGTATGATATTCAAAGCCCTCAAGTTTCTCTTTCAAATAAGAACGTAAACCATTAAATGCCAAATCCGCCAAATCTTTTTCGGAAATTGTCAAACTAAAACACTGATTTTTAATCTCTTTAAATCTTTTGAAATAATCCGAAGAAGATTCATCACGTCCTTGCCTAATCGATGTTAAATCCAATAATTTCGCTTTGGTTTCTCCACTAAAGAAGTGATCATGAAATTTACGCTCCAATTGAGCCCAATTGTGAATAGAGTTAGGAGCAAGTGAAGAAAACCATGAGAAAGTTGTTCCAGTCAAAGATAAAGAAAATAAACGCACACGTAAAGCATCATTAAAACCAGCTTCCCCTAACTGCAATACATATTGACTAACGTGTTCCCAAGTTGTACGAGAATCATCACCATTAAATTTAGTAAACTCAGGAATACGCCAACCAGCAGGAAAAGGAGTAAAATCAAACTCAACAGGATAAGGTTTTTGATATAAACGTGTAGTACCCATATCGACCCCGAGCTTATTCTTAATCGCATTTGCCAGATCCTCTTTGAACTTAAGAAGATCGGCTTGATAGTGCTGGCTGGTATAGAACTCAGAAAACCGATGTGCATTAGGATTTCCATGCGCCATCGTCTGTAACGAAGTTGGGATAGGTCCTTGATTAGGTCCAGATCCCTGTGATCCTCCCGCTACAGCAGTAATGCGGGGCGGTGTATAAAGTGACAATTCATTAGTTCGGCTAGGGGCAGCCGAACCTGGGATTGTCTCGAGAGGCATCGGGGACGGCACTGAGTAACCGGTCTGACCGGTCTGGTAACCGGTCTGACCGGTCGTACCGGTCTGACCGATCTGTGGGACCGGTCCGACCGGTGCTGTGTGCACGGTCGATGGTGGCGGGGTTTGCCCTGAAAATGAGTTCGGCGGCATACCATAAAGTGGTTCAGATGTGAACTCAGGGGTAGCCGAACTCGGATCTGATGAGTTAGGATCTGACATAGGTTGTTTACCTTTAAGCGCATCAACATCACTACTCAATTTAATTAACATGTCACCTGTGGCAGCTTGTGCAGCAATAATCTTCTGATCCATTAAAGATGACATCCTATAAAACATATCAGATGGAGAAAGGCTTACATTGGGGATCTCTTCAATCTTATCCTGGTTAAGCTTGAGAGACGACAACACGAACTCCTCCACCCTTTTGACGAGGCCACCACGATCCTTCTTGAAGCCCTTCAAGAATTGTGCCTTGACGTGCTCCTCCACAAGAAGGTAGGCCTTGCGTTCCTCCTCGGTGAGCTCCTCCATGGTAGCCGTGATGATGTTGTCTTTGTTGATTTCTAAAGAGCCCATCTTCTTTAGGGAGTAGATCAGATCGGTTTTAAAACCAGATTAATCTTTCCCCAGCGGAGTCGCCAAAATGTATGTTGACACAGAATCGCGCCAATACACTCGAATGCGCTAGAACGCGCGGACGATCGTCAAAATGATCAACACCCGCGAAATCATAGGCAGACCGGTCTGACCGGTACCGCCGACCGGTCTGACTGGTACAAGCAGGGGCTCGCTGGAAACCTAGAACAGCGAGCTCGGGAGGGACCCCGTCGGAGCTCGTGATCGTAGGGTTGTTCTGAGGTCGGCAGGCCACTCAGAATGTCTTCAAACGTCGCTGGGATGAAGGAAGAAAGCAAT